>NC_135485.1:52472155-52774059 GCF_052094955.1 Ictidomys tridecemlineatus | reverse complement strand
GTTAAACATCCACTGTTTTACATATTGCCATTCTGGTGTCTGTTGTATTCTGCTGCCTTTCCTATCCTCTACTATCCCCCCTCCCCTCCCCTCCCCTCCCCTCTTCTCTCTCTACCCCCTCTACTGTAATTCATTTCTCCCCCTTGTTTTTTTCCCTTTCCCCTCACTTCCTCTTATATGTAATTTTGTATAACAATGAAGGTACTTGCAGTGTCCCACTTTCTTTTTTCCATCAAATTTATGACTACATTGGAAACATCGTCAAAGTTTTTCAATGTATGTACTATTATCTTCCAGAGAATATTATTACTCTCACATTCTCTGTTGTTTCATGTATGGGACATGTCTGCATGTATTCTAGACACAGGCAATTACTTGTATGCACCTATGAAGCATCACCCTCAGCAACATATTTGAATGATAATGTTAAGTAGAACAGAAATCATATATTGTTTACCTAACAGGCAGATAGTACCAAGTATTTTATAAATGTTTCATTTACATAAAAATTTTACTAATCCTTACCACAACTTTGAAATTTAGATATGATGTTTATATTCCCATTTTACAGGTGAGGAACATATGGCTCACTAAGATTAAAATATCCTCCTAAGATTGTGTGGTTAATTTGGTCCAGTGGCAGAGTCTGAACTGAATTAAGTCTAACTCCAAAGTCTTCTTTTTGAAAATCATACTTTCCTGAAACATTTAATTTTAAAGGGTCTATTCCATAATCTTCATATTTGTATTTTCAAACATGTGCATTGTTTAAAAAAGTTACTCAGTGAGTCAAATATTTTTTTTGGCTCTAATGGATATAAACCTACAATATTAACAATGTATTTTTCTTTAATTGTTGTAATATCCATACATGAGTTAAAATGTTTAACCTTTATTGATACATTATTATTTAAATATCTCTTTTATTGAGATGCCTACTCTACAATAAACTAGAAAAGATAATTTTCTTATGCAGTTATTCACTAGGTGAAGAAGAAAAGAAGTTGTGTTTTGGAGATAAATCAATTTGAAATGTTATTAAATATGTTCTAATTAGAAGGTACGAGTGGACCAAAAAGTGTTAACCATTGAGATTCACTAATGGCAACTAGTCTCTGTAGAGGAGACTAGTTACAATGAAATGAAATGAAAATGAAATGAAAAAAAACATTATGTAATGATTTATGAAATGTCTGAGGATGGTTTATTTGTCTAAGCCTAGACTTTGAATAAGGCTTAGGTTAGGTTGAAATGACTCTCCTAAAAACCAAGAGGAATGAAATAACGTGTAGGAAATAATTTTGAGGCAACATGTTCGTCTGTTTGTCTGCAAGGTCAAGAATAGCCCGACTACTTGGCACTCTTTCATCAGTTATTACTCATCCTGATTTCTGTATAACACAAAATTCACTAAGTAGTCATGTTAACTATTTGCTCCTGTAAAGTATGCTCATTGGGTGTTTTTAATGTTAAAATAGCAACTTGCACTTGCTTGCAGCCTTCACACAAATTCAAAGCCCAGGATATCACTGCAAGTTGGAATAAAGGAGTAAAATCTCTATTCTAAGTACAAGTTTTGGAAATGCTTTTAATATTTTCCTATAAAACCTGTCTGTGAAGGATTGTAGAATCAAATGGTCCAAACAATTTTTTTTTCATTTTATATTTGATAGATACTTTAAGGAACTATTTTTTAGATTCAAAGATTAAATGAGCCTTCTGATAAAAATTCTTTTGGCACAGATGGATACAATTTGAGTTCAGAAAAGAATAATTGTGAAGACCAGGCCCAGAACTAATTGTGTATATTCAGAGGATGTATTTGAGAAACTTCTGGCAGTTACCTTGTGATATTATGAAATTGATGGTAGAAGAAGTTTCTGGAAAACATTGTATGTTTTTTTTTCTTTAAATATTCAAAGTACTAAAAAATTCAAAGAAATATATCCAAATGATGAGTTCAGTTCTAGGAAGATGTGATGGTCATGAGACTTTGGATGTGTAACAACCACACAGCACCAGGATGAGCATAGATTCAACACTGGAAAAATGGAAGCTTCTTAGGAAGTAAGGCTTCAGTAAAAAGTGTGAGTTCTAAACCTTTATCTGCGTAAGTGGAAAAGTTTGAAGTTTCCAACTTATAAAGGCAATTTAGAAAAAAAAAATTGTTAGAAGACTTCTGATGGAACCTAGGTTAGGGTGACTCATTAGAATATCAATTCCCACAGATGCATACATGTGATACATTTGTACATAGATGCTTCACAACATCCACCTATGATTTATTGTTTAGATGGCGTACTGATAGTAAGGGTTCACCATCAAAAAGTCTTGGATCTGGATCCCATTTCAGGTATTTACTAGGCATGTGACTCTGGGCAAGTTCTAACTTCACAGAACCTATTTCTTCCCCTGTAAAATGGGACAAATTATATACTATCAGGTTATCTATGAAGAGCAAAACCACCAAATGAGAAAACACATTGCTCAGCACAGTAATGGTTCTCATTAAGTTATTTTAGGGGAAACTTTATCCACTTTGATCTTCCAAGGAGACATCCTCATGGAATTTGAAAGAGCCTCTAAAGTGATTCATATATATATATACCCCTCCACTCCAATTTCTCATCCAATTTAATCACCAAGTTAAATTTTAAAAATTATGTAGAAAGAAATGTTAGCTTTATAAGTAACAGAAAACAAAACAAAATAATAAACCTGCAGCCCATATGCCTATCTTCCTGCTATTCCATTTTGATTTTTTCAGATCTTCTTGGCTTATTATTATCTATTTACTAAACCTGAAAACCTTGGTATCCTCTATTAAAATGCAGATGGATTTATTTATTCAGCCAAATATTATTTATTACTAGCAATGATCTGGAAATTCTGCATGCAGAGCACTCACAACATAATAAGTGAGAATTACTCATAAGCAGTGAGTGTGATGCTCTCTGATGAGGGTTGAAGAAGGATAAGGCCATGGTCTGTATGGATGGAGGAAGTAGTTATCTGATAAAATTTGGTAGTGCAGAAAGTCCCCAAACTGGACCCTGAAGAAAAAGCAGGTTTGCATCAATAAGACATAGGTGGTAAGAAAACTACAAGCACACTTCAAGTATGTACATCATGTGCAAATGTACATACTTGACAATTTGAGGGATAATTACTAATTCAAGATAATTAACATATAGAACACCCATGATAAATCAATAGGAGATAAGGTACAGCAGGTAGAGGTCTACATCACAGGGTTTCCTTCGACAAATTGAGATAATTCAATTTTATCTCATTGTCAGCTGGCTTCTGTCAATTAAACAAGGAAATAAATGTGTCAGCCATTATTAGTAATGACTACCAAATATTTCCATTCCTCCTCTTGGGCACATTTAAGTTTTAATGTTTAGCCCTTGAATTGACTTGCTTTAGTTAAATATGAGCAAGAAACAGCAGTTGCCACTTCTGATCAGAAACTTTAAAATAATGCCCCATGCGCTCTCTCTCTCTCTCTCTCTCTCTCTCTCTCTCTCTCTCTCTCTCTCTTTTTTGCTGTGAGCCCTGGAAATGTTTCAGATGATCACTTTTCCATCAACTTGAGTTCCTCAACTGAATTCCCCAGAGAACAATGTGGAACAAGATATTAAATAGACTCACAGTGAAAGTATAGTGTAAGGAAGACATAAACCTTATAGTTTCAAGCACTGGGATTTTTGAATTGTTACTGCATTATTATTGTCAGATTTTTATTTTTGCAAGAGCACTCTTAAAGCAGTGTCTCTAGACAGACTTCAGCAAGGTGACTGCAAAGGAAACACTCCACTGAAATGTGTGTCAAGGCATGGACCCAACCTCTGTTTTGTTTCTGACACTGCCTTTTTCTACTATTAAGCTCTGAGACCACTTATTTCATAGGATAAGGATTTTTCCAATTCTAAAAGTCAGTTATACAGACCTGGAGATTAGACCCAGGGAATAATAGTATCTGATTTACATAAAGTTAAAAAAAAATAAATCATTGATCTCAGTAAGTTTTCCTGTTTCTGCTTTTAATTTTCCCTGGCCTTAATCCTTCCTTATATTCCAAACAAATTACTTTTCCCCTTTTTTGTACTAAAGCCCTTTCCTGAGATTTTTTTCCTCCAATCTTACTTTCCAGTGGGGGCAGTAAATTTCATTGGCACCGGAACATCCTAGTTTTGTGATATTTTTCCTATGATTCTTCTGCCGAGATACCTAACCTCTTCAGGGACTGTTTTGGTTATCTTTAAAATTATATTTAAGGGGCTGGGAATATAGCTCAGTTGGTAGAGTGTTTGCCTTGCATGCATAAGGCTGTGGGTTTAATCCCCAGCACCACAAAAAATTAAATTTAGTAGTTTAATTAATTAATAGTTAAAATTAATTAATAGTATTTGCTTTGTGGGAGTATTGTGAAATTTAAAATACATTCTAGGAAGGACTTTGTATATTATCTGACACACAGTGAGTACTGATTAAAAGGAAGCTCTAACTTCATTATTACTAATGCTGCAATATTCCCAATTCATTCATTTTAACTTCTCAATTCCTGGTAGTTCGTAATGCAAGGGACTCAGTTTTTGTAACACTTACTCTATTCAGTGACCAAACAGTATTCCTTTGAACTTCAAGTCTTGTTACTCTGTTATTGACATCTCCACACTTATTTGCACCTCATTGATGAAATAGTGAGCTCAATGCTAAAGCCCCTTATGATGTTTGCTTACAACTTAACCCTTAAAACTCTATCAGCTACTTGAGGGAATCCACTAATGAATACAGGGTAGACATATTTTGTCAATAATTTTAGTTTGGGATGCAACATCTTCAGGTTCCTGAAATATGCAGAAACCATTTGATTCCATTTGTAAATATTGCTTGTTTGGGTGAAGGTAGAATAAATGTTGTTGGGTGTTCTTAATGAGAATGATCTACATGTGTGTATGTGCACACATGTGTGTATGAGAAAGAAAATATATTGTTGGTAATGTGCTACAGTAGCAGGACTTTTTTTTCTTTCTGTTTGACAAGATTTTCACATAGAAATATTAAAATTTAAATAAAATAAGTGAATGAAATAAGAGACTTAAACAAATGAGTCTTACTAGTTCTTGCTGAATCTGATTACTTTGGATGTTTTTCCTGAATGGTTTTGTAGCTAACTAAAAGCACTAATTTTTTTATCCTAAGTGCCTATCATCACTGACCGTATGTAGTTACTTACAAAGTTATACTGAAATTTTTTACTTTTAGTAAAAAACTGGACTTTTAGGACAAATCAATTTTAATGGCTGCAATGGGCACACTATGGGCTCCATGATACCATAGAACTATTGTCCATAGATAGAGCAGTTTAAATATCTTTGTCAATGTTTCCAAACGCTTTTTGGTGCACTACCACATGAGGGCGCTCTCTGCATTAGATACTTAATTTGGTGTCCCCCCCGCCCCCTGCCCCACCACATTTAGTATTATGCTTTTTTTCTAATTAAAAAAAAAATGAACTACAATTTTCATGTACATTTCACATATGTGGATCCATGCCATAGGAAATACATCTCCCAAAACTGTAGATAATTTAAACTTAATCTTAGCCAGCTAGATATGTTGAAGAAATCTGAAAGTCTGTAGATTTCAGGACTCAGATACAAATGTTGATAGGATGTTGGATAAACCAGATAATGCTTACTGTTTTTCATAAACGTAGATGAACATAAAATGCTTTTTCTGTGAAAAATCAGAAAATATACAAACTGCTTCTGTCAGAGGGTTCTGTCTCTATGGAAATCTATACAATTTAACATTTGAGGAATAGCTGCTATTTGTTTTTTGCTGTTTATAATTCAGTAATGTCAATATATAAGACTACTGGAAAGATAAAGCAATAGAGTGATATCCTTTGCAGGGTGAATAGTTAAAAATCTAAGCATACTTGTGTGCTTTTTCTTTTTTTATATTTAGAATGTTAAATGCCAGAAGAAAATTCAGTGCCAACCCAGAAGCTTACAGAGTGACCCTCCAGTCATGTGAAAACATTAAGAGGTGTATTCAGCTTCAGCAGAATTTCCACTAAAAAGGAAAAGGATTACTAAATCACTTACAGCAACAAAGGACAAATTCACCCAAGACATATACCAGGGATTAATGTTTTGTTTAGTGCCAGGAAAATAAGTGTGACAGCAGAAATCAATGAAGACATTCATACACAGGAACAGGGGCACCTTGTTTGTCAACCAGAGAAATGCCAAAGGAAATAAAGATAGGAAGAAAAGCCAGGAGAACTGGAACTACCCCAGATCAACCCAAAGGCTTCCTCAAAGTATCTCATAGACAATGTCATTATTGGTACACTCGGGCTTAAAAAGACAGATCAGAGGCCAGCCACCTGTGTTCATACCCAAAGGCAAAACTGAACAGTCCTTTCGCTCATTGTTCAGGTGGCTTGGCAATTTCAAGCATCGGATTTTTTTTTTCCATCCATCTGTTCTGTTTATCATCTTCTCAGTGTTGCCAGAATTTCCCCTAGAAAAGTGAGATTTCATTTTTATCAGAGCTTTTGATATCTGTATTTTTTTTATATTCAAGTTTTTGGTCTGATCAAGTGCTTTCTTTACTTGAAAAGGAATATGTAAGCATTTACTTAACATGAAGAAATGCTAGGGGTTTAGAATCTTAGGAGGTTAGGGTTGGAAGTACAGGCTGTACCAGGAGGGACAAAAAGGAGCCTTGCAAAATATCCCTCATATTGTTAAGGTAACTTTGAAAGACCAGGATTAGACGGGACTAAAATAGAAGAGAGTGAACATGTTTTGGAGTAGAAGAAACAGGCTTGTTAGCCTGGGAACACTAACAACACCCTTTGACCTTTCATAATTATTTTTGGAGCTGATAAATTATTGAAGATTGCCTTTTGTGTATTATCATCTTCCTGACCTATTAAATTGTTGGAGTTAAAGAACAACTTTCCTGAGATAAGGGAGTTTTATTCCAAATTAGGAAACTAAAGGTCAAGAATTTTGATTATTGTGTCTAGATTTGAAGTGTATGAAGGATTTATGGGAAATCTCAGGGATATAATTAAGACAATTACATGTCTGGAAAATTGATTTCTGTGTATAGGTTAAAGAATTAACTATGTAATGTTTTGAACAACCAACAATAAAAAAAAAAGAATTAAGATATTTTGGCCTGACTAAAATAGTATTTCTGGTACTATCAGTATTTGGAACTACATTGCACCAAGTGGTGATTTGGACTCCTTGTCATAGCAGCCTCCTCCTAGTGGGGGAGTAGGAGAGCTGATTTTGAGATTTTTCTTGAGTCACTGCTGGGGACTATTTTCTTTCTTCAAAAGAAAGGAATTACAACCAGAGCCACCAGAGAAACTGCAGGGATTCAAATTAGACAATATAAAACATTTTTCATATATTTTCATGTGACAATCGCTTTGTGCCCATGAAAATGTAGTAACAAATTTGAAGGAAAGTCATGGGTTTTCAAACATCATATTTGCTTCTCTTTCTTCCTGTGCATTGTTCTTCTTTTCCATTGAATTCATCAGAATGGATCAACTTCTCCTTTCCATAATTACTTGAAAATTTTACCCACATTAAAACCTGCTAATCGCAGTCTTTCTCTGTAGTTTGCTCTCAGGACCCACTCCTTTCTTTGTAGAAAAACTGAGTTCACTTAATTGAACTACAATTTAAAAAATTTATTATGAGCAGATTTTCATAGGAAACATTAATCTTTCACAATAATTTCAGACATTAATTCTTTTTTTTATTTCCGAAAAATTTTGTATCCTCTCCTTTGTTGAAGAAAACTGTATAACCTACAACTATAATAGTGCAAACAAGGATAGTGGTTGAAGTAAATGTAGTTGAGCACAGTTGTGTACCAGAGGGGGCACGATGGAGAAACTGAAAGCGAGAGTGTCAAGAGTGTTAACAAAATCAAATATAAATATAAATAGGCCTTGTGCAAAAATTGTTCTGTAAGTATTTCTGATTTACCTGGATCCAGGCATGAGGACAGTGATACCACATAAATCGTGTCTACTCTATTTAAGTAATTAATGGGTTATTTTAACTAGAACAGATAAAGTGAAGAAGTTAGTTTTTATTCATTCTTCCTGAAGAATTTCAGCCAGTTTCAGATAAAAGGTTAATGATTTTTTTTGGTACATGTAAGTTCCAAATATTAAATGGGACAATCTCATCTTAAAACTATTTATTACTTAACTTGAAGTTAAAATTGAGCTGGATATCTTGTTCATTGTTTATTTTTGCTAAATATGGTAATTCTGCATATAAATGAACATCTAGAGAACGTGAGGATGCAAACATTGTAGAACATGAGCATTTCAGGCAGAGGAAAAACTGCAGGTGTGAAAAAGCTTTGATATGAGGATATATCCAGTTTTTCCAAAGAATAGAGAGGAGGCCAGTATAAGTAGAAGGAATAAGGGATAATACTAGGAGATATAGCCAGATTTTAGGAGCCAACACATAAAGGGACTTTAACTTTTATTTTGATACAGAGAGCTCATAGAAGGTTTCAAGCAGAAGAGTGACAAAATGTAGCTAAAACTCTGAAAATATCAGTTTTGCCATAATGTTGAGAATAGACTCAAAATGAGGAATAATGGAAGCAAGAGGTTCAGCTTGGGGGCAAGTGTAAAATTCAGATGAGAATGAGAGTGGTTTTGAACAAGGCTCTTGCAATGTAGATGATGATATGGACAATTCTGGAAATATTTGGAAGGTAGGGCTATTACAATTGACAAATGATTTCCTGTGTGGCATGTGACAAAGAAATGAGTCAAGGAATGTTGGGGTCCGCAATGAACAGGAACTGAGCACTTAGGAGCTGAGCAGTACCCTTAGCCTTGAGCAATGAAGGTGTGGAACTGGCTTTCGCTAGCTTACAGCTCTGGGAGTGGGTGTCACCCAGTGGGACTGGGCTAACCCAATTCCTTGCCTCATTTGGATGGAACTTTCTCAAGTATCTACTCCTCAATAAATGGGGTTTCAGGTGTGCTCACCCTCTCTTTCACTTGCCTCTCTTGCCTCCCTTGTGGGAGCTGGGGCAGAGGAGCCATCACTGAACCCCCAATAAAAAGGTATTTTCTGTGTCTCTGTGTGTTATTTAGTGCCAGCCCAATTCACCTGGAGTGACCACAGCACTGATTTAGTCGTGTGTCACAGCAAAGGAAGACCTCATTGTTTTTGTTCTTAGCAACTAGACCAATAGTGTTTTATTTACTGGGATACAGGAGTGAGTAGACAGTACAGATGCGTGTCTTCAGGAGTCCAGAGGGGAGCCATTCAGATTTTATTCCAATGATAAAATGACTTCTTTGTAATATTTCATTGAACTACAACATTGTAAGTTGTCTACTTTTTGTGTAGATTACAATTCAATAAAATATCATAAAAATAGCAATAAAGAGAATTCAACAAAGTGTCAGAATATGCAAGTCCTCTAAATAAGATCTCAGACCTTATCAAATATTATCAATAAAATACAAGTCCTTATAAATTTGACAGCAAAATTGAGTGTGAAATCCAAAAGAATATTGTATTTCAATATTTTAAATATTCCAGTCAATTTGTGTTTTAAGATCAGATTAAGAGCAACTAGGATGTTGCAAGGGATGGCAAGCAAGACATCCAAGTGACAGAGAAAAGGCACCTTAGTGGGATGCAGTGGCAGAAATGGATAAGGGAGAGGTGAAACTTGAGGAATAGAAAATACTAGTCATGAGTGGGAGGAAGGTGGACAGGAAATGAAGTCAAGCTCCTTATTTACTTTCGACCACCTCCAAGATGATCCTGCCCTTCCACTATAGGGGAAATGTGGTTTGGGCTCAGGGGAGTGTGGAGGATCACCCTGGATGACTCCTTCCTCTCCTGATATTTCCTGCACTCTCTCATGAAGAAGGTTTAAGAAAGGAAAGATCAAGATTAATTAAAATAACTTATACATTTTTTAATGAAGTAGATTTATTTCAAGAAAGTTCATTGCCCTCGTACATTTTAAATTCTAATCTTTCATGGTTATATAATAGATATTTTTTTCTTGAAAAATCCATATATATGGTCATTAATTCAGTAGTTAAGTCAACTAAAGAAGAGAAGTAAAAATATATATGACTTCATGTATAATTATAAATGGAATTTTAAGAGAGAACAATTTTTATATAGATTTTTTTGATTTCTGATTCTATATCTGTAAAATGAAAGACACCAATAATATTAGAGTTGCATTTATAGAATGTAAAAAGGATCATAAAAACAAAACTCAAGTTCTTCTGGTTTTATAATTTCAATCTTTGTTGTTGTTGTTGTTGTTGTAACTTCTGAAAATAAGCTTTTGGCAGGCAAAGGAAACTTCCCCTCCCTTCCTTTTAGATACACGAGAGTAGAGTGTATTTGCACATATTATACATACACGAAACATGCATAGGTTCCTGTCATGTTCCTGGTGTGATCAATTAGTTGCCCGGCTACCTTTTCGGGAGGTGGGGGCGGGGTAGAGATGCAGAATCAACACACTGACTCCAGGAGCTGTGTGTTGAGTGAACTGGCTGGAGACCCACTTCAGTTTATTTTTGGAATGCATACAACTGTTACAGGGTTCGAGTGGAGCATGCCTGTCAATCATACGTAAGCAAGACAATATCCATAAGCCAATAATCTTCTGGCTAATGTAACCTTACTGTGCAGAAACTGTAAATATTGATGTCATGGTGGAAAGCAATCTGGAAGGGTCTTTAGCCCTTACTGAGTCAGGGGTTTCATGCCCTGAAGCCCCTGACTCTCAGTTTCTTGGCTGGGCAGTTTGGCAATGCTAACCACAAGTGCTGAGGATGTGGTTTCACCCCATCCTGCAGGCCCTCCTGTCAGCCCTGAACCAAAGTGGACATTTCAAGCACTTCTGAGCTGCTTGGAGCTGCTAGCTGTGACTGAAAGTTATTCCAACAGAAACACAACTTATTCTAATCAGGATTCCATTCTTGTGGTCATACATAATGTGGAGTTATACTAGTTGAGTATTCATATGTCTGAATATGTCTGAATCATTATGTCTGAATCATTCTATTGTCTTTCTTCCTCCCTTCCCCATCTCTTCCCTTCATTCCCCTTTGTCTAATCCAGTGAACTTGTATTCACCTCACTCCTTGTTGTATGTTAGCATTCAGGCTTTGGTTTTGGGGGAATTGGCTTATTTAGCTTAGCATAATAGTCTCCAGATCGATTCATTTACCAGCAAAAGTCATAAATTCATTTTAAATGGCTGAGTAATATTCCATTGTGCATATATAGCACATTTTCTTTATCCATTCATCTGTTGAAAGGCACCTATTTTGGTTCCATAGCTTAGCTATTGTGAATTGAGCATCTATGAACATTGATGTGGCTGTGTCACTGTAGTATGCTGACTCTAAATCTTTTAGGAATATACCATGGAGTGGGATAATTGGGTCAAATGGTGATTCTATTCCAATTTTTCTGAAGAATCTCCTTACAACTTTCCCTAGTGGTTACACCAATTTGTAGTTTCACCAGCAATGTATGAGTGTACATTTTTCCCCACATTCTTGCCAACATTTATTGTTACTTGTATTCTTGATTTTTTTGCCATTCTGATTGGAGTGAGATGGAATCTCAGTGTAGTTTTGATTTTCATTTCTCTAATTGCTAGAGATATGGAAATTTTTTTCATATATTTGTTGGAAATTCACATTTCTTCTTTGTGAAGTATCTGTTCAGGTTCTTTGCCCATTTATTGACTGGATTATTATTACTTTTTTGGTGTTAAATTTTTTGAGTTTTATGTATATCCTGGAGATTATTTCTCTATCGGAGGTACAGTAGGCAAAGATTTTCTCTCATTCTGTAGGCTCTCTTTACATTCTTGATTGTTTCCTTTGCTATAAAAAAACTTTTTAGGTTGATACAATCCCATTTATTGGTTTTTGATTTTACTTCTTGAGCTTTATGAGTCTTGTTGAGGAAGTTGGTTCCTGAGCTAGCATGATGGAGAGTTGGGACTACATTTTCTTCTAGTAGGCACAGGTTCTCTGGTCTAATGCATAGGCCTTCGATCTATTTGGAATTTAGTTTTGTTCAGGGTAAGAGATAGGGGTTCAATTTCATTCTACTACGTGTAGATTTCCATTTTCTCCAGCACCATTTATTGAAGAGGCTATCTTTTTTCTAATATATGTTTATGGAGTCTTTAAATGAAGGAAAAGGAGAGGGGATGGGTATAGAAAAGATAGTAGAATGAATCAGACATACTTTCCTAGGTTGAGATATGAATATAATACCAGTGAAACCCTATATCAGGTATGACTACCAAAATGGGCTCCTAATTAGAATAAGTTATACTTGATGTATGTATAATATGTCAAAATACACGCTACTGCCATGTATTTCTAAAGAGAACAAATAAAAAAAAGAAAAAATATTTCTTCCTCAGAAGTCTTTATAGATTTGTCCTGGGTAATGGGCAGATAGGATAAAAACTCCTACCTTGAACTTTCTTGGATGTGAATTAACTGTTCAGGAAGACTGTGGGAGAAGAACTTTACTGAAAGGATCTGTCTACTGAGAAATCTTACACATCTAACACCACCATCCCCTCTAGCATGTTCTGTTGCATTGGATGGATCTTAGGGTATTAAACTGGTATGTTTAAAAAAATGTCATTAGTGTGAAGAATTTTCCTCTAAGGGATTGAAGATATTTATGAATTGTCCTTGGAAAGGCAATGCAGATTTTCCAAGGAATAGCTTTGGAAAATACGTCTGACCCTTTTGAACATTTTTAATGCTATTATAGTGATTTTATATTCTGATTCTTTTAAAAGTGAAATACTGAGTGTGTTTATAGGATTTTACTGCTTTGTCTGTGTTGGGTAATGATGTAACAGAAAAAGACATACTACCTACTACCTGTAGCATCCCTATCCCAAAAGTGGCAAAGTTTACCATGAAAATCTCACATTTACTTCCAAATAGTATGAGCTGTTGGGCTATAAAGCAAAAGTTATGTTGTAAAAATATGGAGGTACTAAATTAAGGAAAGCACCAGAAAATGCCTTTATTTTTTGTATTTAATTCTGGGCTTTGTGAGTGAAAACATTTGGGGCCATGTGTGATGGCCCATGCTTATAATCCCAGTGGTTCAGGAGGTTGAGGTAGGAGGATCACAAGTTTGAGGCCAGCCTTAACAACTTAGTAAGGCCCTACACAATTTAGCAAGACCTTGTAGCCGTCCCCCACCCCCCAAAAAAGAGGGCTGGAGACGTGGCTTAGTAGTTAAGTACCCCTGGGTTCAATTCTTGGTATAAAAACAAAACAAAAAACAATAACAACAACAAAAACAGAAAATTTGGGGAAATACATGTAATATTTAAATATACTTTTATTATTCATTTTTCAGATTAGTTTTTTTTTAGAGCATTTGAATTCTCCTTCGTTTTTAGTTATAGGTGTTACAAATCTGTGGAGCTAATTGAAAAGATAAAAACCATAGAGATCATAATTTATTCTATCAAAAAGTGGTTCTGATCACAAATTTTAATAATATGTTAAATAAATTCTCATGTACATAACAGAAAATTGTGAATTTTGTAAGGTTTTATTAAAGAAACTCCCTCAGAGTGAAAATGCATATAGATCATTCCAAATTGCTGCTTGCCAATATTTTTAAAATTGAGAAGTTTTTAAGACTATGTAGTTTAAATTAACAGACATTTTGACAAAATTACTTTAATAATTTTTTTCGTAAAGCCATTTTTTTGTTCAAAGAAAAGAGATTCTACTTGTATTTTGAAATAAAAATATTAAAATAAGAAAAACTAGTCAATGCATTTATAAAATCTTAAATGCAACATTCAATGTTAATTGATAATGAAATATTTATAGACTATTTCAAGAGAAATACTTTGCCTTTTCTTTTTTTAGTGGTGAGGATTGAACCTGGGCCTTGCTCATACCATGTGATCAACCACTAAACTATAGTCCCAGTGTCTCAGTTCTCGAGAGAATACTCAAAAAAAAAAAAAAAAACCCAAAAAACTTTTCTCCAAGTCAAAAAAATGATAACATTACAATTTAATATTTAATTAATGTAATTAACTTTTAAAATTAAACAATTAATTCATTTTAATATTCATTCCTTTTCCAAAAAAAATAATTTCAGAGTTTTGATTGTGTCATATAAACATAATTTGTGTCAAAGAGTTGAAACTCGGTGAAGGCATTTAATTATATATATTTACTATTTGTGTGAAAATAGCCTTCATTTTTATTTTATTTATACGTGGTGACTTATGTCATTATAAATGACTTAAAATATTTTAATATGGAGAAATGATTTTGAGCAGTTGCACTATACCAAATCTTTTATAATATAAGTGGTGGCTTATATCTATCTATGTATTTATTTATTTAGTTTGGTACCAGGGATTGAACCCAGGGGTTCTTAACCACTAAGCCACATCCCCAGCCCTTTTTTTATCTTTTATTAAGAGACAAGATCTTTGAGTTGCTTAGGGCCTGCTAATTTGGTGAAGCTGGCTTTGAACTCATAATCCTCCTGCCTCAGCCCCTGAGCTGCTGGGATTACAGACGTGTCACTGTGCCTAGCTACTTATTTCCTTTTAAATGACCTAACGATTTTAATACAGAGAAAAAATTTTGACAACAGAAAATATGCAGTGGACACTCCTACAGGAATTAGACCACCTCTGAGGTTATTTAAGTTTCAATAACAGGATCTAATTTGGTTTGGGCTCAAGATTTCTTCTACAACTTACTTCAATAAAAATACGGTAGGATTTGATGAAGGTGGCTCCAATCAGTTTCACATTATCAGTAACTGTACCCAAATCCTGTTCTGAAAATAATTTTCTGTCCCTATTTGCTGCTGTCTCTTACCTCACTGGTGGGTTCAATGAGGGTTTCAGAAAATAATATATGGTAAAATAACATCAATAATCAGATCTTTCCCCTGAGTGACTTTATCCAACTAAAATAATCTATTTGGCCTTCATTGCTCAGTCTTTTAAATAATTTTATTGTTTGGGGTGAATAAGAAGTCAACCTGTGAATTTCCAATATTCTGCAATTATTCTATTCACTTTTATGTATACTAGTAAAACAAGGAGTTCTTTCCTAAATTTATTTATTCCTGTTATGCCTCATCATATGCAGCTGATAACAGGTATCACACAGAAACAGTAAAGGTTGTATTCTACAACTTCTTCCCTGAGAGCTGCTGGCTTATCTGAGTACACACGTTGTCTGCCACCTGATACCTAAAGGACCAAATCAGGGTAGGGGATAAAATACTCTCCTTAATCTAGCCTCTACTACTTAACAACAACAACAACAAAATTCTCAGTGGATTTTAATCATTATTCATAAAGATTTATCTATTTCTCATATTATTTAAAGCTAAGAGATGATGACTAGGCACCACTAAATTCAAGGACCAATTACTTTTATTATTTGTCTTTATAGAACCCATAGGTAATTTTCTTTAGATACTTCATGAAAATTCCTAAAGTGAATGTACTTATCAGATAATCTATAATCACTTTCCCTCTCCTATAACCAAGTAGGCAGAATTCCTTATATAGTAATGACTGAACAGACCCTATTTATTTTTATTTGTATCAAATTGCACACACACACACACACATCCCTACACACAAATAAACACACCTGCAAATGCACACTACAAAGAAGAAAGAATAGAACAGAGTTACATAACTGTTACCAACCTTCTTTGCACTCTGGTTAATTGAAACTCTCGATCCTCTTACTGCATCTGAATAAACAAGGAAATAAGGATACTTGCTTTGTTTCCCAACATTTTTTTTGAAGATAGTTCCTTGGGAAATGAAATATGAAGACGTGAAATGACTGTGAGAAGTTAAACTCACTGATCACTAAAAGAACAAAACAAAAGTTATGAGAATTTGAAGAGACTAGAAATTACACCATGGGAAAGAAGATGCAGGAATTCATAGACTTACCTTGAAAAAGAAGAGTATTTATAAAGGAACACAATGGTTGGCTTAAAAATACCTGACAATTTTCTACAGTTTCATGGAAAGATGTAGTATGTTTGTTAGGTAACAAATGGGACCCATGATTCAACATGTGAGAAGAGTTTTACAATTAGGATGATAGTAAATGAAATGGTCTGAGTTGGATGAAATAACCAAACCAAACTAAACCTGTATATCTTCAAAGTGTACTATGTGATATTTACACAAGCACAGATTGTTAAGTGATGGCCACAATCAAGGTTATTGACATATCCTTCAGTGAACATAGTTGCTTTTATTCCCCCTTGTGCTGACTAAATTTAAGGTCTATGCAAAGTTCAAGTGTATGAAAATTAATGAGAGTCACCAGGCTGCGCGTTAGACTTCCAGAACTTAATCATCTTATAACAATAAGTTCATACCCTTTGGCAACATGTCCCCATTTCTCCCAGCCCCTGGATCCTTGAAATTATCCTTTTGTTTTCTGTAAAGCAATTACTTCCTGTGGTTCCTTCATCTCACAGCAGAAGGTAGTCATTGAAAGACTAAAGATGAAACAAGGAATTTAGATAAATGACTGAAGAAAACAATGGATGTAGTATGTTTTTCTATCTGTAGAAAAATGAACCTTTCCCATCTCAAGTCTTTCCTGTGTTTAGTGAGATTTGTAGAATTGCTCTGTATGGCCATGACTGTTTCTAAATTGTTTATTTTGGTTATTCTGTTTTGAGTTTTATCATTGTAAAGTGAGTGCAGTGGGCAGATACCTTGTCTTTTATCTCAATTTTCAGGAATAGGAAATGTCACATTCTGACTTGGCAGACAGTCTGAATCCTGAATTTTGTCATAGTTGACAAGAAAGTGACATTGGGGAGGAAGAGTGAAATGGAGGTATGTGAACTAGCAAGGGGAGTTGTGGAGAGACTGTCTATGTATTCACCAGTCTAGTTTTTCTCAGCTCTCTTCTGTGTTCCATTGGGATCTGCCTATTAAGTAAGGGAAGGGTGGGCAGAAACAAGGGAAGTCAGCAGCTGCAGACACCTCCAAGAGGTGAGGCTCCTTCAAGGCCTATCAAGGGAGCACAACCAGGCCAACACTGTGGTTTCAGCCCAGTAAAATTGATTTTGGACTTCTGACTCCCAGAATGGAGAGAGAATAAATTTCTGCTCTTCAAAGTCATCAACTTTGTGGTAATTTGTTGCAACCACCATAACCACAATGTTTAACTTCCTGTTAGTTGGCTTCATCTTCATCTTCCAATACAGTTTGAACTGAGTCCCCATTCTCTTGGTATGTTTTCTCATTCTGCCTCTCACTCTTTGGCAATTAATTTGTCTTTTCTGTTATACTTGGATTTCTATTCTTTAAAACGAGAATAATATTATACTTAATAAGGTCATATCATAAGGACTTAATGAGTTAATATTTGTAAGGAGCTTAGAATAGCTCCTAGCACTATAAAGTGCTGTGTGAGTTGATAATAGATTTTTTGAAAAGCTGACGAAACATTTTGGAAAGGAGGAGATGGAAAAATCATGAATTAAGGTGATCTTTTCTTTACCTTCTATTTGCAGGAAAAAGAATATGGAAACAAAAATAAAAGCCGATTTGTGTCATACTTTTAGACAGTGTTCAAAAGAAAGGCACTTAGAATATGTTTAAATTTATGACCATTATTATTTCATATTTATGAAATATGCTTTTTATATTTTAAATTGGAAAAAAGTATACCATGAATATTATTTTCAGTATGAGTTAGATCCAATGAAAAACCATCACAAATCAATGAATATGGTAAGACTGAATTTTAATATAACAGAATGAAATTGAAAAAGTTTTTTTTTTTTAGATTTCATTGATTTCTGCACCAGTCTCTGAAAGAGAAAAACAACATATTAGTTTTATATACTATATTGTCAAAACACTTGCATTTATAGCAAAGTTGTTATTCTGTGTTTATGATTATTTTAAAGAACTTTATATAACAGTCATGTAAAAATCCATGCCATAAATACACATTTAAGGGAAGATTCTCTTCTTTTTATAAATACTATGCATTCTTACCACAGTTATACATTCCTGTAACAATGTTATTCTAATAGCAATTCATTTTCAAATGCAATATTAATTCAATGTTATAATTTATTTCCTTCCATGAATATATCCATATTATACAGGATTTTTAATGTGGGTACTTTTTCATATCATCACTGTTTATTGATATTGAATGATTTCAAGCACCATTCTTTTTCTGTTTTAATAGGGAGACATTTCCAGAAAATAGTATCTTTTCTCTTTACCTATTATAAATTACATAATTAGTATGGTAAGAAATACAACAAATACTGAATATATAAAATTATTATATGTATCAATATCTTGACATAATTCACTAACCAACCTTTCATCTGTCATACCAGTAAAATAAATAAAACCAAAATAATAAACAGTAGTCAGAATTTCCAATAAAAACTGAAACTTTTTAATGGCCCTGGCAATGGCTACAACTAAGAAGCACCACTAGCAATAATAATTGCCCTCACATTTGTTTTTCAATTCCACTTGAGCCATTGATGTTGTTTCAGTAGAGTTTTTGATTTGGATGACAATCAAATAAGTCTTGTCATTTTCCTGTCTACTGAGTATTTAGAACAGTAAAATTATAACAGTTTTGGGAAAGGCTGAAGGAATGAGAACTTGAAATTAAGGTAACCAAATATCTTGCTTATTTCCTCATCAGATGACTAAGATGGAATGAATCCAGCTGAGCTTTTGGTCAGTGCCTTTCTTCCTAGGAAAATATATGTTGGGGAGTAATGTGGGGTGTATAGAGGGTGGTGGATTTGGTGGATAATGGGAAACTTCAGGTCTAAATTGTTTGATTCCTAAACAGTGGTTCTCAATGTGGGAAGACTGGTGGCTGAGTAGACATTGTACATAATGACTTGTGAGAACTTTAAGCCAACAATGCCTCTTCCTAACCACAGTTTAATTCCCTCTCTGCTTATGGAAATTTCTTCCTATTTTGACCACTGTTATTTCAAAGTATTTAAGTCAGGATCAATTTGGATCAATTTAGGAAGGAACTTTTCTAGTTTTCCCAAAGTAACCTGAGTTCTTTACATAGGACTTGAGTTCATAATTTCAGAATTCTGGGGTGGTAGACTGCTAAGCACTTCTCCATAGCCCACTTTCTCATTTTCATGTAGTAAAAATATATTCAAAAGTAGTTTCAGATGATGAGATTTGGTCTACTTAAACTATGATTTCTAAATCTCATTATCATGTTTGACTTACAGAAACAAATGCATGTTACTCATTTCTGTCGAAATTGTCATTTCTCTAAAGGAAAAAAAAAAGAGAAAGATTTTTTTATACACAGCAAAATATACTTCATTGAATAGTTCTGGCCTATATTTTCTAAATAATCATTCTAAGAAGTTGTGTCCTACTTATAAGTTTATAAACTCATCTTTTTAAAACATACTGCCACCAGAGTTGCTTTCTAAAGCAGAGAATCTGTCAAATCACTCCCCCCAATGAAGTTCCTTAATAAGTTCCTTTGGCTACAGGGTGAAGTCCAGGGCATTTAACTGTTTCAAGGTCCCTTCTGATCATGTCCTGCTTCAACTTATTCTCACTTTTTAACATGTCCCTTCTACTCTCAAATGAAGCAGGGACTATCGTTATATCCTGGGAGATGAAAAGTACTTATGTGGAAGAGGTTTATCAAATTAGCATGTTTATTGTGTGGAGCAATGGAGAATATGCCTAGCTCTTTATATTTATCTGAACTAGATGCAAAAAAACCACACATTTAATTTTATCCCTTGATGATTATCTTTAAGGACAGTTCCTATCTTCTTCTAGGAAATAAGTACTAGATATATTCATGTAGTGGTGAGTGTACTGTGTACTACTTACTGATGTATTTAAGCTTTTATTTTTTTTCCAGTCTGTTCCTGGGTTTTGAGTACCTTCTGTGCAGTTTTAAATCACATTTGCTTTTTATAAAATAACCTAATAAATATCTAACAAGATATAGGGACACAGGGCTTTTTAAACAACTGCTTTTAAAAAAGTTTAAAAATCTTTGCTTGTGGCCAAGGTAAGTAACAGAAACTATATTAACTCTCTTGCCTGAAACAAACAAGTACAATATGTACAAAAATAGGAAGAGGAAGACTCTTTCAGGATCTCAGTGGGATGGTGATTATTAAGAGACTGGAAGCAAAGGAGGTAAACCCTAGGAGGAGGAGGTATACACTAGCCGAGGAGAATTTCCAGAACTTACATATGTATTGTATATTACATGTTGAATATATGTCTGTGTGCATATATGAGAAAAATTAATGTTTTCCCTTAATATTAGGAAAAAGGGATAATATCTAGCCACTTTCATTTACCATTATAATGAATTAAGCTGACACAGTCATAAATAAGTAGTTCCGATTTGGAAGCCAAAATGTTCATCAATAGAAGAGTGGGTAAAAAAATTATGTTCTGTCTATATAATAAAATCATAATATGCAAACAAACAAACAACCCCCCCACCAAAAAAAACCAACAAACAAACCCTACTATTGGTTTACACATCTTCATGGTATTATCTAAAATAAATGAAGCCAGAAATAAAGGAATTCTTACAGTATTATTCCACCTACATAAAATTCAAACCAAATCCAAGCCAAAATGAACAAACAAAAACAAATCAAGAATGGGAGAAAGGGGAACCTAGGATTACAAAGGAATGGGCAAAATTTCTGGCTGTTCATTATCCTGGTAGTGATTTTGTGGATGTATACATGTGTCAAAACCTATCAAAGTGTACTCTTTTAGTACCCTCAGTTTGGCATATGTCAATTGTATTTCAATAAACCTTCTCTAAATGTTTGCTTATGGGGAGGTTGTGTTTCTTCTCCTACAAATCTCATGCATTCCAGTGGTGAGGTACCGGCAACCCACCTGGTCAAGAGGAGAGGGTTGAGATTCTGAGATATCAGGTTTGTCTAGAATAGGCTTATTACCACCAGGTTTGGCTGAAGCAGAATGGCCTACAGCACGTTCAGCTCCATCAGATTTGGCTGAAGCCGACTGGGTGTCAGGCATAGCTGCACCAGTAAGTTCAGTTGCAGTCGACGGGACATCAGCAGGCCGGGATGCAACATATTTAACTGCAGCAGACTGGGAGGCAGCCTGTTTGGCTGCAGACTGGACTTCAGACTGTTTGACTGCAAGAGACAGGGATGCAGCATGTTTGGCTGCAGCATGTTTGGCTGCAGCAGTCTGGGCATCTGTGACTTCACCGGGCTCAACTGAAGAAAGAGTATCTGCAGTCAACTCTGAAGAAAGTGACTCTGCAGCAGGCTCAGCTGCTACAGGCATAGATGAAACTGCCTCAGATTCAAAAGATAGACCAGATGGTTCTGCAGATGCTGCAGACATACTTAAAGGACGGGAAAAGGGAAATGCCCTAGGAGGAGAAGGAGGAGGAGGTGGAGGTGGTGGAGGAGGAGGAGGTGGAGGAGGAGGAGGAGGTGGAGGAGGATAATGGTGAGGAACCAGAGGAGCAGCAGCAGAGGGAGCCCAAGGACCAGCCGCAGCGGGAGCTTCAGGAGCGTTCATTTGAGGTGGGGAATAACTAGGGACTTGGTACACATAGGGAGAGCCAGAAGCAGACTGAACCCAAGGATATGGAGATTGCCCTGATTCAGAGTCAGCTACAGGGTATTTGGGGCCACTATTCATTCCACTATTCATTTGAGGGTAGGAAAGAGTAGGCAAACGACGAGTTGGGAAATCATCATTTGGTGAGCCATAAGGAATATCCAGAGATGGATTAAGTGGGTAGCCATAGCTACTGACATCCTAAGGAAGAAGCAAAGAAGTAAATGATAAGTAACTTTATGTTCTATCTTTTCATTACTTATGTTATGGCTGTAATATTATATAAGTAATGATTTTTTAAAAGAAGAATTCAAATTTAGTCTTTTCATAAGTTTTGAATGTAACTTATAATAATTACTTAAAAAAATTGAACAAACCCAAATTGAGGGAAAAGTATTTTGTGTTTAGACAAATAAGAGTGTTATAGACTGCAGATTATGCCAGTGTAGACCTGGGCAAAACTAAGAGATGTTTATGTATGCTACAGAGTTGATATAAGGAGGTAGGATTGGTGCTTCCAGGCCTTCTCTGCGCTACCCCATGTACTGTCCTCATTAGCCCAACGTCTCTAAAGTTGTCTCCCAAAGCCTTCATTTCTTCACCCCTTTATTGTTGTTCTAGGGACAAGGGTCCCTTTGTCCCCAAATTCAGATTTGTATCTCTGAACTCCTTTCCCCCTTCATCAAAGTGTCCATTCACATTCACTTCAAGTCAGGCTTCTCAATTTGTTATCAAGGGAGTAGGCCCATAACATGTGGATGATATACAATTGGCTTTTCATACAGAATTGTCCCTGTGGAATTTGCATTTTAAATGACTACCTTATTAACATTATTCATAAATTTATCATCACATTTCAAATGACTTCTTTTGGTAAGAACTCCATATCAGCCTCTGGTTGTTCCAGGTTTGTCTCTTACACATGTGTGAGATAGGGAGTTTCAAAGCCACAAAATTTTATAAAATTTTACATTTTAAAATTATGTTTCTTGGCCTATATTCATGAAGTTTTATTTCTTTTCATAAATTTATCAGTTTTTCCTGGGAAGGCTACTCCCAGAGTCTTTGCTTACTGTATAGCTCAATTAAAATTCAAGAAAATTTAAATTTTGATAAATATCAATTCAAAGTATGATAAACAACATTAATATTTCTTGTATACTTATGTTAGTGTTATGGAGTTATTTTTTTACATGTATTCCAAGTTTACTTGTCAATAATAGATGCAATTTATAAACAGACTCACTTTTTGTATTTGTTGGAACATACTGCTTTCTTTTTCTATACTTTTAGAAATGTAAAACTTTATTATATAATTAAATTTGACTTTTAAGTATTTATTCTAATAAACAGGCAATAAAATTAGACAGGATATCAGTATAAATAAGAAGTTATAGAATGTTTAAATATAAATATGTTTATATTTCTGTTTGTGTTTTTAAATGTGCCCATCAGAGGAAAAGAAATGAATAGGTTCCTAAATAAATTCTTTGCTTTTCAAGGAAAAATATAATAATCTGAATCACTGAACATTATTTGATAAAAAAATCCATTTTAAAGAAAAAATGAATAATGTAAGATACATTTCAGTATCCTTAGATATAAATAAATATGAATATATTTTACCTCTTCACTGGATGAGGATGAGAAAGATTTCTAAAACAAAGAAAACAATGATTGTTTTAAATTAAACAGCACCGAAAGACATTTTTTCATTAGATTTCTACTTACATTCAGAATGACTACAGCTCATGCAAGAAAAGTCTGGCTGGATACATTATGTAGTTTGTTCAACTACCTTGTGATAAATATGACAGGCATCAAAGAAACTCGGGGCAAAGCAAACATTTTATTATACCACAAAATTATTGCATTTATTTAATGCTTCTGGTCATTGAAAAGAAATAAAGAACTGCTGATAAGTATATTCAGGACATGTATATTTATATTTAGTAAATATTTTCCATCAAATCAGAAAAGATAAATATAAGTACTATTTCAATATCATTAGCAGTGATTAAATTACATTGTCAAGTAATTAGAGAATTGTTAAATATAAAACAAAGTCTATGGGCTGGGGTTGTGGGTCAGTGGTAGAGCGCTTGCCTAGCATGTGTGAGGCACTGGGTTGAATCCTCAGCATCACATAAAAATAAATAAATGAAAATAAATGTCTATCAACAACTGAAAAAAAATTAAAACAACAACACAACAACAACAAAAAAACAAAGTCTAAAGTAAAAATAGACATATTTATGTTTAAATGAAAAAGATTTACCTTATTGAAGGGAAAACGCTTCTGAAAAAAAGAAGTTTAGTAGGGTTATTTATTTGAAAATTCTGTACCCAGATTTATTTATTAATGAAGAAATTTGCAAAACCTTATAATTATTATAGTTTCTTTGAGATAGTAATCATCAGTATGAATTATTTATCATCACCATCATCATCATCATATATCAGGAAGTTTCGTTTTGGCCAGATGAATTTTAGTGTGTAATATCCTATGTGTACATAAATTTTCATCATATGAAAGATCATTCAGCTCTTATTTATCTAATTTTGCTTGTGTGTGTGTGTGTGTGTGTGTGTGTGTGTGTGTGTGTGTGTGTGTATGAAGGAGACAGAGAGAGAATAGTAAATTCATCATTTACCATTTTAAGAGTTAAAGCTTGATTCAGGTAATTTTAGGAAGTAGAACAATATTTTAAATTTGGACAAAATAATAGTAGTGTATCATTTCCTACTATATCCTAGGTCCTCTGCTAAGCACTTTACATAATTATTCAAAACAATTATTTGGGGGAAGGTGTTATTATTTTCTCAAAGAGGGTGTTCGGCACACTAACTGCTCACTGGCTAGGATTAAGAATTTGCCCTCAAATAATCTTGACTCTAGAGTTTTATCTATTTATATTACACTGCAGGTCTTTATATTCATTTGCTTTTATCCCATCAAGTATCCTGTGTGACTTGGCACAAGTACCTCTAGCAGTGGAACTTCTCTGCCAGAGAAGTCCCAATTCAGCATTCTATAATTATAAGATATAAAACTCTGCTAAAGTTGTCTACATGGGATTCTGGTTCTCTGTAGTTCTTTCCTCCTCCAGACACCTATATTACTTAACTCTTATCCTTGTGGTTGCTCTAGTTTTTGTAACTGTCATTATTTTGGTTTTTAAAATTTCCTTCGAAGACTATGATACAACAAACCACATGCTCATCAATATGTTTCTCTGCTTTTTTAATAAACAGGGCAATAATTTTATCTTTAGCATGAATCTTTTCCAATGATTATTTCATAGTTACACCATTGGTATGATTGTAAAAGTCCATTTTACTTACCTTCCTTGCAAAAGCAACGCACACGATGCAAACCCAAAGAAGCAGCTTCATTTTGATTGGCCCTATGAACAGGAAGATTATAAACTTGTTGCTTCAGAAAATATGAATATATATTATAATTATTTCTCTGATAAAGAGAAACAATCAAAAGAATACTTGGTTTCATTAGTTTGATGAGGAAGACCCTTAACAGAAATTGGGTCCTACTATTTAACTACTGTGAGTATGACCTAACAGGAATGACACTAACGCCAAAAAAATTTTTTTCCAGTAACTTTCCTTTAACAATTAAATGACTTCTAACTAACTGTCTTTAAGTAGAAGTTAAACTCAGTTACAAAGTTAACTCAGTTACAAAGTGGCATATTTTGTCATTAATTTGTCTTGGAAGGTTTAGCTGGAACTAAAATTGTTTAAAAGTCGCCATTCTGTGGGAGCTTTATTGGAATTTATTGTTATGGCTTCAATGTGAGATTGGTATCAGCTACTTGGAAAAATTTCTAGTCTGAAACTGTTTGCTAGCATGCCCTGTGGCGTTAAACTTTAGGTCTTTGATGGCCAAACCTTTTGTTTGTCTCTGAAGAGTAAAAGTAGCAGGCATATATTTAGGTGTGTATCTAGGTTGTGTTCAATTTTCTTTAGGGAACACAAAACCAATCTCTATATTAAACTGTATAGCTTCTCCCTTCTTCAAACGCATAAAATATCTCTATTTTTACAAAAAGTGTACACTGGACATAGTTGACATTATTTAGAATGTCAAAATGTGAAAAATATAAATGCTCAACAAGAGATGTTTTATTAAGAATACTAATAATGAAGAATTCTAGAATTATAATTTGAGTTCTTAAAAATTTCAGAAATGAAAAAAATCTCAGATTTTTTTGACATTTAAAAATCTTCTGACAGTGTTGCACAGCCTCTCAATTTATTTATCATCTACCTATATGTCACTTGTGACATCTAACTTTAGAACCCTCTAGAAAGAAGAAAACATTTATGTCTCATTCACATAGCAGAAGTTTTGCCTTCCCTTTTCCTCAGTATGTTTTTTTTCTCAAGTAGAGTCTAAAGAGAGAAGGGCTTACTTGACCCTATTGAACAGTTCTTCAGAAGAACATATAACTTTCTAAATAGGATAAGCCTGTTTTTCTAGTTTTTTTGCCAATGCCTAAGTCCAGCCTAAACTAGAGGCAAAAATTCCTTTGGTAAGTCTCTTCCTATGCAGTATTGAAATGGCAGTTTCATATTAGATATTCACAATACCCTGTGTTCCAACATCTCCAAACCTGAAGAGAATATAAATACATCTTGAATTTATAGGTACCTTATTAGAGTCTTACTGAGATCAAGCAGAGAATAAAAAAAAAAAAAAAAAAAAACAAAAAAAACCAACAACAAAACACAAGAGCATCTTTATATGAAAAGAGGATACCTTGTTTCCAGGGTAGGAAGGAAGGAAGTCCTAAGTCTTGATTTGAAAAATATGTCTCACTTTCTTTCTTCCAGGTATATTTATAAAATGGCCTTTAAAAACAAAAGGATTATTTTTCTATTTTATAATCAGTATAAAATATGAAAAAATAATTAAAAGCCCATTAATTTGGGTGTGAATTACTACTTCATTTGATAGAACAATTAAACAAGGGAAGTTAGTTCCATAGCATAATAGAAAGAGATAAGTATCTTAAACTTAATTCCTAAATACACTTTGCAAATATTCATTACTTGAATGTATTTTGGCATCAGTAGGAAAGGGTGATAAAAAAATTTATGCTTTATTTCATCTTATATTAAGCATATAATATAATGGAATAATAAATATATCTTCTTTAGACAATAGCTTGGCTTCCTTTCCTGTATTTGTGCTATAAACATGAATTACCTACTATGAATAAATATTAAAAATTGAAATAACTCTTATATACTTTGAATTTATTATTGACAACCTAATATACCTCATAATATGTAACAAATAAGAAATGATGATAAAACAAGAACTGGCTGGAAGTGCCCAAGTCATACATTGGAGTAATATGAAATGATTTAGCTTGATATTCTTGCATTGTAACAGTGGCTGTAGTGTTTTTCAGGGGTGAGAGTACTCCATTTTTCCAAGGGGTGGTCCACCTTTGCTCTCATGTGGACTAAAATAACACAATTTTCCACACTAATGATATCTCAGAAGAAAAAGTGTAATTATGTTCAAGCGTAAACACATTTACCTTATTATCTATTGAACTAAAACTTGTACCTGTCATTCAACAAAAATTATAAAAATACATAAAAGCAAGAAGGGAATGTTTGAAGATTAAAAAAAGCACTAGTTTGCTGGGCATGGTGGCATATATATACCTGTTAATCCTAGTCACTGAGGAGGCTGAGGCAGAAATATTGCAAGTTTGAGCTGAGCTTGAGAAACTTGCAAGACTCTGTGTCAAGATATAAATATTTTAAAATGGGGCTGGGAATGTAGTTCAGTGGTAGAATGTGTCTGAGTCAATTCCTAGTACCACCCAAAACAAACAAACAAAAGCAATAGTCAGAAGTGTTGGTTGTTAACACAGATGTTGTAACTCTCAAAAAGGGTATTAAAATAACCTTGATTAGTATATGGAAGATTCTGGTGTTAAATGTATACAAGAAAGATTACAGAGATCATTTTAGCACAGAGATGTAAAGCAAAAGAACCAGATAGAAATGCTAGAAATTAAAAAGTTCACTAACAGAGAAAATGGCTCATCATATTCAACATAGCCCAGGAAAGAATCAGAAGCTGATGATATCACAGAAATTACAACTTGAAAAACAGTATATGTTCTAATATAGTCTAATATATGTATAATTGTAATCCTAAGAGAGATGGGGTGCAGGACACGTGTGCACAAGAGAACACATAAGAAATTTTAAAGAAATAATGGCCAAGAATTTTCCTTCCTTTTTCTTCCTTTTACATACCTCTCTCTCTCTCTCTCTCCTTCTCTCTCTCTCTCTCTCTCTCTCTCTCTCTCTCTCTCTCTCTCTCTCTCTCTCTTTCTCTCTACCTCACCTTCTTCTCTCTCTCTGTTCCTTCACTCTCTGCCCTCCTTAGTTGATGAAACAATGACTGCAGGGTACTACAAAAGGCCCTGGATACAAGAGAAATGTCCTCTTGTGGATAAAAGGAATCTAGGGACAAAATTAATACAGGGTATTTGAAATTCAGATCGCCCAAATATTCCCTTCTGAAAATGAAGAAGTTGATAAGCTGCATTTAAACTTAGTTGATCCTTTTTTTTTTCAGAATGGAATCTTAAAAATGATATGAATAAATCCTAATAACATGATGAAAAACTGTGGATTATGTTAACAGTTGAAGAACACATGATATGGACATGAGTAACCTATTTTGTTAGGTGCAATCTCATACTCTGTAAATATCAGCTTTTATGACTGATGGACCAGATAGATATATACTGCCTTTTTGTAGTAATGAAAAAAGGACATTTTTCATCCACAAATGACTGCTATGCTCTGGAAAATGTCAATGGGCTTAGTTCACAAGATAAATATTCCACAAATATGTATTACTAAATATGTTGCCATAAATCTGCAACCCATGGTTGAATTTTTATAATGTGTTTTATGTTTTAATATTTTCTAAGTCTCCTTCAATCATAGGAAAAATCTTTAGCCCCCCTCATCTATACCAATGAGATAATCTTAAACCTAGGTGTCTGACAAATCCTTGATGCTTATTTACTGATGGCAAAAAAGAGCTATGTAGATGCTATCTTCCAATTTAATTTGCTATAATGAAATACATAAAATATATAGGTACAACCTGAGAATTTATCTAAATATTAGATAATGTTTTGAGTACTGGAGATTCAGTACTCAAAATTCTTATACTTATTCCTCAATTTATATTACATTCAGGAGACAATCGAACTTTGGATGGGGTAGAAATTTAGAGGTTAATCTGAATAGTTAAAAATTGATTTTAAATGATTAAAGTGGATATAATCCTATAAGAAACATGTTTAAAGTTAGATAAGTGGTGGCTGAGGTCAGGTTCCTACCTGGTTTTTATATGAGAAAGAAGAGGAATTTATGAAAAATATCTAGGAATCCATAAAAATATCAGAAAATTATAAGAACTACCAAGAAGTCAGTTTTAATTAAAAGAGCCAAATAGGATAATACCCTTGAGGAAGGGCATTTTGTTTCTGTAATTTCTCTTCTACAAGGTATAATATTAATAGCTATATTAGTAATATTAGTAGTAATTTTAATAGTGGTAAGGTTAATTTAGACATATATATATATAACATACCCTGAACAATGGAACTTGGTCAGTTTTAGGTAGTATAATCATTATCATTAGTTTTGCCAAAATGAACATCAATAAAAAGGATAGAACACAGAAGAAATTTTAAAATATTTCTAAAAAGCTATGAGCTTCAAAGACCATATATCCTTTGAAACTTGAAGTAGAGAGTTCAAGTTATATTCAGATTTAGATCAAGTTATTTACATGTCACACCAGAAGGTAGATGGATAAAGTAGAAAGGGAAGTTGTTGTCTGGTGAGATAAATGTTTGAAGCTTAAGGACAGTTAAGACAGCTAACTCTAATACCACCAAGTAGTTTTGATCAGATATCCTTAGTAACCCAGGGATAAACATAAACTTACTTTAAGATTCAGCTGCTTAGAGTGGTAGTAGACTTAAATTCAGTCTCACATGGTCAAGTGTTTTCCAGGTAAGGTTGGTTAAAAGTAGAAGGGCAGGGGAGTTATACGAACAATCAAGATAATATTTAGTCAAGGATGAAGTCCAAGGGAAGTGTGCCCTGTAGAGCGAATAGAGAGAATGTAGTACAATCAGAGTGTTAAGGGACTGAAGGTTCTATGAAGACAAAGAAGAATTCTCTTAGCTTCTCCCTGTTCTACTTCTACAAGCTATATACCATATGTCCTCCCCTCCTCAAAGGTCTTTCAGTGTTGAAGCTCTTTAAGAAAGGAAGCCAGGCTAAGAGGGTTTGGATAGAATTGGAATAGGAGAGTTAAAGGACTGGGAGATCTTATGGAGTCAAAGATAAAATCTTTAAATTTTGTCTTTTCACTGTTCAAAGGCATTACATTTAGTGTTACTTACCTATAAAACCCCACTAATACCTTCCCATCACAGCCAAATTCTTCACAAAAATTTCCAAGCTCAAATAACTCACGTTCTTATCCCTCTCTCCCTTATGAATTTTCCTACAGTTTTCCCCAACCCTCTTATCTTCTTTGGACATTTGTACCCCCTTATATTTTTTCTTTATAACTCATACATACATTTAATTGTTTGCTTTTTCTCTTTCTTATGTGGTGACACCATTAGTGGAGAGGCTGGGGCTTAAGAGGGTTATGTTCTTAATGTCTGACTCCCTACTTTAATGTGATAATGTGGAATGAGAGAGAAAGGCTTAGGAGAAGGTTTTGGATTAGTGCTGTGGCAAATTTAAGCATGAATAAATCAGAGATATGGTAAAATAACAGCTGAACAGTACTGCTAAACCAGCTGTTGTAGGAGAACATAATTTGTAATGGTCAAGATTATCAGTTAATGAGGAGTTAAACTGAAGAGCCCTAAAAGTGTACAAAGTTATTTTGATGGTAGTGAAAATTTGTTAAAAGTTCCTTGTTGAAGTTCTCATTGTATTAGCATCACAAGCCTTGTGAGTCAGTATAAGCAATGGAAATTATTATTACACACCAAAGAATACACTGAACATTTTACTTTTGGGGGAAAAGTACAGTAATGTGGTTCTATACTACAGAGTGCTGAAAACATATTAAAAAGTCATACACTCAGAACATATGAAACCATAGCACAGACCCAACATGTTCAACTTGAACTAAGAATAATAATATAAGAAATATGGAAGATATTCTGCTCAATATTTCTGTTTTATCAACAGATTTGTTCAAATATAAATCAAAAAATGAAGTAATATGGTAGAAAGGAAAACTGTAGCAGATATATTTTCTAGGCAAACCTAAAAAAAGGGCAATACTGAATTTGTATTCCGGAAGATAATGTTTATTTTTATACAGAACACATGTACACTCATTCATCCTAGTATGGTATAGTTTTTTAAGTGAATTTATTATTTAGAACTATTACTAGTTAATTTAATTTTCTGGTGCTTGAGTGGGTATTTGACACAGAGAAGGATTTTAATACCTATTTGTGTTTATGCTTAAAAGACTCAATGAGATCTATGAATTATAAAGAGACACTGTTTTCTGGTTAGACAAATCTGAACAAAATAATGAATAAAAGTTAATATATTCTTCAATGTTACATACAAAAGAACATTTCTATGCATTTATTGAATGGTATTTACATTTTAAGTCAATTTTGAAGGAATGTTTTAATTATTCTTATTTTCCAAAGAGCTTATTAGTCATACAAAATATTATTATTCTTGTATTTTAAAACTTTTTGATCTAGTTGGAATCTAGATTATAATAAAATGATTTGGAGATTATGTTTCAAGAAATAATTTTAAAAATAAAGTTTTCAAAATCCATTGTACATGGTTTGGTTTTCTCTGTTTCTTTTCTAATTTTCGGTCAATTCAGTGCTTTTTTTTTTTTTCTTATACTAGTTCTCTGGTTCATCACCTGACCTTGTGCTACCATGTCCTTCTGCTACTTCTATCTTAGCATTTAGTACACTGTATTAACCTTTCTGTGTCTCCCTCTGGAACAGGGATTAAAAACGGTTAAGTTCAGTCTATTAATTTTGTATCTCTCTAGTCACACACATCATGAGACACATGGTAAATTTTAAAGAAAATGTAGAGTAAACATGAATAATGACAGTAAATAAAATATTGCCATTTATAAAATATAACTATTTTTAGCTCTTATCTATAATAGTTATGTTTTTTTAAATCACTTGAAATTATTTGTTGTCTGACCCTTTTGCATCATTAGGAGGGCCAAAATGACAAGAAAAAGCAAATCAAGTTTGTCACACTGCATCTAAAGTTAAAAAAATTGCCTCTCAACGCCCCTCTGTCCCCAACCTGGCTTTGGGTATGATTTGGTATCAGTAGTGGTTTGACCCTAGAACTAGAAATCTGTGTTTGATTTTTGGATTGTCTGCTTTCTGAGAGTTACTGTGAACAATTTATTTAACCTCCATTGGGCCTCTGATTCCTTATCTTGGATCAATTGATAGTATTAACTTGTCACAGGTTTGTTGTAAACATTAAGTTAGTTATATAGGCAAAGGGCTTAGAATTGTGATTGGTAAATCGTACACCCTCAATAAATTATTGTTATTGTTACTATTACTGTTCTTTTATTCTTTATGGTGGAGTTATGAATCAAGCCCAGAACCCTGAGCATGCTAGGCTAGTGCTCTAACACTGAGCTACACTCCCAACAAGTGTTTTTGAAATGTACTTTTCATGTTGCAAATGTATATTCAAAACATATAAAAAGATAAAAGAAGGTGAACTGAGATAGAATTTTGGGATAAGAGGGAACCTGAATTCTGCTAGGACATTAGCCAAGTAAAATGTGATTACACAAGGAACAAGCAACACTGATGTGTGCTAGAATTTATTCAAGTCTCCATTATGAATATAAATCCATTGATTAAAATGTCAAAGAGAGAAACTAGGAAAAAGAAGGTTTTATGCATTAAAAAAAATGGTGTTTTTTTACTTCAGAGTAAATGATGCAAGTAATTTGTTTTAAAATGACTTTAATTGTGCCTGAAACTCTCTTGATGTCATACATTTTCAAGTCAAAATGCTGAGTCTGAACTTCCTGACTCAACTACATATGACAAGAAAATGTCTGTGAACATTGTCATGTGATGATTTCCATCCAGAGCCATTGTTTCTGGCTGAATGGATAACTAGCTATAAAAAAAATTTACTGTAATTAAGTTTGTAAATTACACATACATGCATATTACACACTGATAACTTGCATTTGTGAGTCAAAAAAGTACAAGCAAAATTTAACCATAAGATAAAATATGATATCATTAAAGTTGAAAGTACATTATCTAATAATATTATTTAAGATCACTTTCTTCATGTAAGAATCCCATTGAAATTATTGCTTAAATTCTAGGCCTATGGGTGTACTCATAAAAATGAAGTAGAAACAGTTGATCAAATCATCTCTTAAAAGTCCAAAAAAGAACACATTTTACTTTAAACAACTCTTTATAATAAGGTACAAACAAAAAATAGTTATTTCTCCATGAAAATATTTATGATTTTCTTTTGGCATCTTATATACAAACCACCAGTACTAGATTCTTATTTTCTCTAATAAAATGGAAGATATCTTCAAATGCTGTATGCATATCTAAAAAAACTAAATTATAAGAAAATTCTGAGAAATCTGACTAAAATCAAATGTTAAATTTATATGAAGTCTTCTGATTCTAAATTCCTTATTATGAATATTAAATTGCCAATTCTATGGGTTTAATCTCCTCTCATTTTCTCCTTTTGTTAGAGAAAATGTTTCCTATATCGATTTTTTCTCATAAATTACAGTATAAATGTTAATTAGAGGTTGTTCTAGCTATTTTTAGGATTTCAGATGCTTTGTGAATTGGAGATAATATTCTTTAATTTGACCTATCTCTGAGAATTTCAATAGGAAAAAATTAAATATTATAAGCAAACAAAATCCAATGTAAATAAAGTTTATCATTTTTTTTTCTTTTTGTGGTAGTAGAACTTGAATCCAGGGACCCTCTACCACTGGGCTACATTCTGAGCTGTTTTATTTTTATCTTGAAACAGGGTATTCCTCCTAAAGTAAAGAGTCTGTGTTTGAACTTGTGATCCTCCTGAGTCACTGGAATACAGATATGCATCACACATCCTGCTAGTATTATCATTATTGTAGATGTATTATATTATATGACTTCCAATTTAATTTCTAGTATAGAAACTTTAATTTTGTTTCAGTTTGTACATGAGAACTTGTTGGAATTTTATCTATTTATTTCATTTCCTCAGCTTATATTTAACACAAAAGTTAATAAATTTTTAAATTAAAAATAGAAAGAGCTGGGTGCAGTGGTGTAAGCCTGTAATCCCAGCAGCTCAGATGGCTGAGGAAGGAGGATTTCGAGTTCAAAGCCAGTCCCAGCAATTTAGTGAGCCCCTAAGCAACTCAGTGATACCCAAATTATATACATATATGTGGGCTGAGAATGTGGCTCAGTGGCTAAGCACCCCTGGGTTTAATATTCAACACCAAAAAATAAAAATAAATAAATAAATAAATAAATAAATAAATAAATAAATAAAATTAGAGAACACTCACCAGAATGGGGATAATTTGATTTGGTAAGCATTTGTATTAATGAGTCCATGGGTTCATGGTTTTCTGATGTTGGTAAACAACTTTTGGGTATTGGAGACAGGTGACCTTCTGAAAATAATATTTCATTTTGTTCTAGGAAAATATGTAAGTAAATGTTCCAATATCCCATGTGTCAGAACAGACCCATGTATAAGCATATTAATTGAAGTTTTATTTGGATACATTCTAAGTGATATCAAACGGGACTAACTGAAAGGAAGTTTATTCACACAAAATTAACTCTATTCTATATTCATAGAATGAAGTGGAATTGAGAGATTCCTTTGGTTTATTCACACCCTAAGACCAAGTGCTCAAGTAGAAAAAAAAGATAAAATGAAAAAGATCATGTAAAAAGGCAAGAAGATCATTTCCTGATTTACTAATATATGTTGTCAGGTTGTGATTTTTTTTTTTCATGTCTGATAGAAAACCCTGATCCTTAGTGTCAGATAGAATGTTATGGGATAATATTTAGTTAATTTTATTTAATGAAAATCATGCCAATAAGTACTTCAGTTGATTCCTTAGGGAAGAAAAAGAAAATCAGCTTTCGTCTTATAATCCACCAGTAATTTTCTCTGTATCACTATAGAAGAGAGTTAGAGATAATTATTTTGATTATTCAAGGTCATGTCAGTACTACCAGAGAACAAAGTTCTAATTTTATGGGAAAGTATTATGTATTAAATGAGTTTAAATATTTATTGTCAGAGCATGCTGTTTGTTAGCATAATTGTACTTGACTAAAAATTATTACATTAAAAAATTTTTATTTATCCACTTTCTTCATAAAATGTCAAATTCCTATGAAGTGTAGGCTGAAGCGATTCGGGGAGAAAGAAGAGAAAAACTAATGATGCTTGTTGTGGTGTTTGGCCAAGCCTGCATGACTTTTCTTGGAAGACCATTGTCTTTTATTCACAAAGATGGAAGGGAAAGGTAAGGAATGATCCCCAAGGCACCAAGGAGGAAGACCTTGGGCTGTGCCCCAAGGCACAAGACTGGGGTCATCCTTCATGCAGTACCTTCTCCCAGGACATTTCCCAATTGTGTTCCTTTTTCAACAGGTGTTTCTTGCAACTGTGATATCCACAACTTATAACTCAGTCCAGTATTATAACTGTAGGAGAGAAGGTGCTGGGCATAGATATAATTAAGGCAATTTAGAGAGTAGTGATGTGGATTTGGATTGCTTTAAAAATACATGTTTCCAAGGAGTCAATATTCAGCTATTCATAATCTTAGGGAATGGCATAAAACAGTTACTGTTGGCTATGAAGACAGTCAGATCCTGACTGCATCTATGTGTATTTCTTACAAGAATTTTTTAAAAATTTTCATTGTGTGTATCTATATCTATATCTATATATCTATATCTCTGGTAAAAATTAGCAACACTTAATTAAAGTAATTACTCAATTAAGAAAACACAGTAGCAAAATTCCCTAAACTGGCTGATTATTTAATTTTGAAAGTATCATTTACCCCTCTAGATGAACTACTAGAAGATTCCTTGACAAATAAAAAAATAGTAATAATAATAAAGACTTGGGGATATGCGAAATCGAATTTTCTGCATTCTATTCTTAATATCTGTAGAACTAAAGGCCTTTCTTATATTTTAGGGGTACTAGTATAAAGAAACCAAATGATTTAAATTCCCAGATTAAGAAATGATAAAATTCTGTTTTTCTTTTCAAAAGAAGAAACATTGGAAAAAATGTGAAACTTAGACTCTTGTGGAAAGGTCTTTCTTACATGAAAGGTCATAACTGAAGCTGTTAAAGTCAGTTAAGAGAACCACAGTTAAAGGGTGGAAAGAAATCACATTTTTAAGTAATATGAAATATTAGTATGCAATTACTCTGATTACTGCACAAGGTATATATGTATTGGAATGTCACCCCTTAAATATGTATAATTATGTATCAGTTAAAATATTAATTATCTTTATATTATTAAAGTATATTATTAGAAGAGAAATATTTCAAGAGCATTAATACTTTATTAGCTTTTAGAAATACGAGTCAAATAAGCTTTATATAAAAATAATACTTTACCATATCAATATTCTTCTTTGGAATTTCCTTAAAGAAACAAAAGAATTAGACACATTGTTTTCACTCTATTGTTTATACATTATTTTCTCTTGGGTGTGCATATAAAAATCCTTCATTTATAAATAAAAATAAATAAAAATTCATTTGTATTTCTTCTTTTAATTACTCTTATATCTCTAAGATATAAAAATATGAGGACATAGTGTGTGCTAAATATATGTTTTAAATAAGTAATAAATTAATTAATACAGTTAATTTATGCAGCAAATAATGAAAGGCAACCTACTTGAATATTTTTGTGTTTATTTAAAAATAAATATATAATCAAACCTGTGAGTTGAGTGAGATTATATATAACACATTATTAACGATAACTGATTTTTTAAGAGAAATTTTAAGAAAACTATTAAATAAATCATGACTTAAGTATATTAGCGGTAAGGGAAAATGTCACATTGCTAACTTTAGAAATTGAGAAGAATGAAAACTTGAGGAAAAAAAGAGAAAGAAAAAAAACCCAACTAATTCAGGTGCTTCTTTATACAGAGAGGAACTGAATTCTGAGAATCTGTGTTCTTTCAAGAGATGTGAACAACAAATCTGGACACCAGTCTCTCTCTCCTTTACATTCCCATGTGAAATTCCTACCTTCCTGAGGCCAGCGCAGGTGCTGTCCCGATGCCCCTTTGCTGAACATGGACAGGTTTCCTTGAGGGACCTGACTTCTTCTTGCCTCTTACCTCAGGGTCAATATGACTTCTGAGCCTCAGTAAATTCTTTCAGAGGTAGAAATATTTCTTTTTATTTTCTTCTCTAATGTTTTGGAAAATTATCCAAGCAGTAAGCCATACTGTGGATATCTTGCCAGGTTACAGAGCAAACTTTTCAGATATATACAGGCCCACCAGTCTGGATCTTCTGAATGAAGGGTCTTGGAGTTCTCACGGCTTCTTTTGAGGCCTCAGTGGAGCAGGGATCTCTTTCTGGTCTCTTTAATAAATGTTCATGACAGAGTTTCTAAAATTGCTTTGAGATCTAAAATATTGCTTCAGAAATTCCAACCAAATTACTAGAAGAAAGCAATAGGAAAACATGTTAGGACATTGATCTGAGCAATTTTATTTTTGCATATAACCCCAAAAGCATAGAACGGTGCCTTACAGCAAATCTCAGTCAGTACTTATTTAGTTAAAGTCATTGCTGTCACCACTGATAAAGGATAAATATATGAAAAATGTTCATCATCACTAGCAATTAGAGAAATGCAAATCAAAACCACTTAAGATTTCATCTCACTTCAGTCAGAATGGCAGCTATTATGCATATAAACAACAAAAAGTGTTGGCAAGAATGTGGGGAAACAGGCACACTCATACACCACTGGTGGGACTGCAAATTGGTGCAGCCAACATGGAAAGCAGTATGGAGATTTCTGGGAATATTGGGAATAGAACCATTATTTGACCCAGCTATTCCTCTCCTCGGTCTATACCCAAAGGACTTAAAAACAGCATACTATAGGGACACAGTCACATCAATGTTTATAGCAGTACAATTCACAATAGCTGTTTTCACAGTGAAACCAACCTACATGCCCTTCAATAGACGAATGGATAAAAAAATGTGGTATATATACACAATGGAGTATTACTCAGCAATAAAAGAGAATAAAATCATGGCATTTGCAGGTAAATGGATGGAGTTAGAGAAGATAATACTAAGTGAATTTAGCCAATCCCCCGCCCCCCCAAAAAAAACAAATGCAGAATGTTTTCTTTGATATAAAGAGGCTGATTCATAGTGGGATAGGGAGAGGGAGCATGGGAGGAATAGATGAACTCTAGATAGGGCAGAGGGGTTGGAAGGGAAGGGAGGGGGCATGGAGTTAAAAAATGATAGTGGAATGTGATGATGATTATTATCCAAAGTAAGTGTATGAAGACATGAATTGGTGTGAATATACTTTATATACAACCATAGATATGAAAAATTGTATTCTATATGTATAAGAAGAATTGTAATGCATTCTGCTGTCATATATAAATAAAAATAAAATTATTAATTAATAAGATTGAATTAAAAAATATCATTAGAATCCTGAATTATATCATACTTAATGATATTAGACCCTGAGTTCTTCAGTTTAACTCTTATTTTCCAGATGAAAATGTTTCCCTCAAGTTGGCAATATAAAATTGTATATTCTCTTTTTCTATATAATGTTTATGTTGCAATGTCTCCTATAATAATCTTTTGCTGAAATGAGAAATAAATATTTGAAAATTAGATTGTAAATACTTTGTGTGAATAAAAATGAGGAAACTGGAAATCTATATGTAGGATTATGAAATTTCAACCCATCTCTTACCCTGCGTATTACTCAACTTGATGTGGATCAAAGACCTAGGAATTAGATCAGAAACCCTACAACTGTGAGGAGAATATGTAGAACCAACATTCCCCATCTTTTGGCTTAGGAACTGACTTTTTCATTGAGACTACTAAACCAGAGAAGTAAAATTAAAAAATCAACAAGGGATATGGCAGAGAAAATGAAACTTAGGTATTTTGTATTAGCGAACAGAGCTAGTAAATTGCAGTTACAACTCCTGGCCAGTCTTTCCTAATGCAAAGTCATATGTGTGTTACATTTTTAGTCCTCTGGCTCAACATTAGAGATTCAGAACTATTGTTATTAAGTATGATGAAACTGACATTGCTTTGGTAAACCATGATGGATTTAGCCTACCAAAGAAATGTAAGTTCTCAAGCCAATCAACACACAGAGTAAAATGTACACTTTTCCATATGTAAAACTAAAACTCCAACTCCAACACAAAAGATATTTCAAGAACACAGTAGCTTTGGTGCACCTTAATGATCTGAAAAATTTGTCTTTATTTGCTACTTAATAGTTCAGTGACAAAATACATAAATTTAAAAATATAGAAGTTAGAAAACGTTTTACTGATTCTCCCTACTTTACTTAGAACTAAATAAACATGAAACACCCTTGTCTGCCTTCTACTTGCTGTTCTTGCAAAACATGTATAAGAGACTCCTCAGCATCTTCATCCTGACTTAAAGAGAGAAAATATCAGTTTTTTCTACTAACAGATGATAATAGTGGTTATATGAGCCATAGTGATTATATTTTAAGTCCATCATCCTGAACTATTAAGAAGCAATTAATTTCATTTTCTCTTTATATATGAGAAACTAATATTAATTACACAAAATATTGAGTATTTAGTGAACATTATGAACGTGTTATGTACATTTAAAAAAACTATTATATAAATGCAATTTATCATTTATCATCATATCATTTTCATTATCTTCCTCAAAAAATTTTACAGGCACATCTTATTGTTTGTTCATTAATCTACAGAGAAAAAGAGCTCAACTCTCCCCAATCACTCTAGAGTTCAGACAGAGTGCTGTATAGTGAACACATATGCTGAGCACATACGAGTCTGTGACCTAAGAACTTTTTCTTAGAAGTTGTTCCACTTACTTTTGGGAACAATGTCATATGTATGTATTTATATAATTATATAATTTATATAAGTTATAATACAAGTATAAAATTATATGTATATATACAAACACAGGAAAGTAGCCATATGGATGAGCCCCACAGGAAAGGAAGTCTTAGGAATAGTACAGAAAACTGCAGTAGGGGGCATACTCTTAGGGCTTCCGGAGCCCAAGATCTCATAATTAGTAAACTTTTATAAAAATTCACCTATTCTCAGATCTATTAGATTCCAGTGTTCATGGTAACACTGGACATTTGAGGCAAGTTGCCTGTGTTACTTTCCTTTTGCTGTTGTAACAAAGTACCAGAAACAAAACAGATTTTTTATGTTAAACCTGTAGGTCATATGTTGAAAATGGATGCTTTCAGAATAAAATTTGGTACCTCAGGGCTGCACTCATTTCTAGAAGCTATAGAGGAGAATCTACTTTCCATTCTTTTCTACTTCTGGAGGCTCCTTGAGATTAGCTCAGTGCCTGAATTCTTCATTTTCCAACCATTGATGACTGCTTGAATTTTTCTCATATCACATGACTCTTATCCTTCTGCCTTCCTCTTCCACTTTGGAGAGTTTTTGTGATTACAATATGCTCACCAGCCTAATCTCAATTTCAGATCATTAACAAAATTAATTCCATCTCCAATCTTAATTCCTTTTTGCCTTACAACTTGACATATTCACAGATTTTAGGAATTAGAATGTGAATGTCTTTGAGGGTTGAGAAATACTTAGTTTAACTAAAACACTTCCTTTTAATACAAAATATTTGCAACTGGTAGACCTAAGATCTGGCTTGTACTAGAAGGGAATGACTTGCCAGTCCTAAGAGTTGAGATGACCTCTGTATTGTCCAAAGATATTTTCTCACTGCTTCTTGTATTTTTTTCCTCCATTATTCTTAGAGATTTTTTTATTCAGGAATTTCTACTGAACAGTATAATGATTAAATCATAATGATAATACCTAAAGTTTTCATTTGAGCAATTCTCATTTGTAACATAACATATGCATTCCCATTTAATTTGGATCCAATATTATGATAACACCTTCCAGATGAGAAATGTGAGGTTTCATGATGATAAGCAAACTTCAAGGTCACAGCAGAATTAGCTTATGGGAATTAGGCTTTCCTTCTTGATGTTTAATTCTCTTTTCTTCCATGTTAAAATATTAACAAGATATTGTCTTACCTTTGGCTATTCTCTTTCTCCTCACAGATTTTTCGTGGACATCTCTATTTTCTCTCACATAGTATATTGTGGTGATATGGAGGATGTGTCCTCAGCCTATTTCCCTTCTGAATGAAACATCTTTCATGTACAATGTCTTCTATGTTCAGAGTGCTGAATATAATCAATATTCTGGTAAGTTCCAAAGCTGCAGCTCTATCTAGTATGCATGTTCTACTTCCCAGTATCAATTCATGTAATTAACTCACTTCTGCATTTCTGTACTATAATTGCCTTAAGCCTGTCTATTTAATAATCTATTATGCAGTTGCCCTCTGAATATCTGGAATATTGCTCATCACTGTGCCTCTTCAGTATTGTGAGCTGCTGTGTTTCCTTTTGATAATTCAAGGAGATAAATACTGTTGGTTTTAATTTTATTTAAAATGAATATGATGGACTGTGGTAACAGATTACACACAATGCTTTGATCATAGGCAAATATAGGAGGAGAAAGAGGATGTGATGAAGGAGGATTCGGCACAAACATCATTCCAAATACCATACTTGAGTAGCATTGCTAAAGCATCTATGTAATACCACACTTGTGATAAAACCATGAACCTTTAATGATATTTCTGTGAGAATGAACACCATGGCATTCTCAAAGACCATGCTGGCATTTATAGATGATCAGATATTTGTTTCCTTTACTTGTATCAGGTATGTTCTGGTCCATCAATCTAAAATATCCTACTACTGTGACTGATATTATAAGTAGCCCAAGGTTTCCCTTTAGTCTATAACCCACTGTTCCTGTTTCTCCCTGTCATATACAATCCCTGTTCCTAAACTGTTGAATCAGAAAAGGAAGGAAAAAATATGCATACTTTGACCTTCCAAACTCAAGTTCCTTCATTTTAGTGTTACTGTAGCTTCAAACATTTTAACTTCCACTTGTAGCCTGATAGGATGAGGATTTTGTATGTGTTTCATATATATATGAACATATATATATACATACACACACACACACACATATGCTTACTTTAAATCTTTTCTGTTCATCTATTTTAGTAAATACATGAATATAATTAAATTTATCAAAATAATTACATGTATTTTTCCTGTTACTTCTTTTCAATCTGATTTTTCTCTTAATAATATTTTTAATGTTCTAATTCTTAAGATAGAAACACGGGTCATTTTCTGTGGCTTTACTATAAAGCCAGTCCTTATGAGTTACTGTCCTACTTTCTAAATATATCTTTATATTGTGCCTTCTTAAATCTACCCCTCATGACATTATGTATGTCCCTATGTATCATACCGGTCTAACTGGTCATCCTATTTCTAACTCTTGCCCTGCTCACATGCTGAAATATTTGCTTTTGATATAGTATCCTATCTCTCAGTTTTGTCTCTTTGTAGTCTTCCAAAATGTCATTTTCCTTATCCTGAGTAAACTGAGTAAACTGTACTTTTTCTTGACCTTAAGTTCCAATTCTCTGCATCTACTTCAGAAGTTCACTTGTGCATTCTTGTAACACTTTAGTTTCATTCACATCCTCTATATTAAAAAATATGCTGAGCCAATCACTATGTTCTGTGACATTGGGCCACATATTTATTTATCTTTGAATCTCTAATATGTTTTAGAGAACAGTAGGATTGATAAATATTTTTTTGTGTGAATGCAGGAGTGAAGGCTAGTATTACTCATTCTCACTGTGCTTTCATAGGACTCAGGCCAATATGAAGTTCCTCATCTTGGCTTCTCCTGGCTCTTATCATTTCCATGATCATCAAAAATTGTGAACAATATATTCTGATTAATTATCAATAGGATACAAACCTCTAGGTTATAAGAAATTAGAAGAATTTGAAAAAGAACAAAGTCCATTAAAGTAAACCAGTTTTGCAGTACATCCAAAGAGGAATTCTCAAGTTGTTTCACACACAGCCTATCTGCTCAAGTTCACACTCATTTCAGCCTTGCTCAAATAAAGCTGCTATTTTTTATCCTTAAATAAGCTGTAAATCTACCAGAGTTCCACTGCCCATCTTCTGTTTTCCTTCATTTGTCTATGTTGCTGAGAAAGACTTTATTCACCACGATGGAACTCTTGTTCTTTGTCCTCTTCCTTTTCTTCTTTTTTACTTTATGTCTAGTGAAACTATGGGAAACTTGCCAACAAAAACTAATAATACTTCAAATAACTCACTAATTCTATGGTTATTTTAGACAACACATTGCTTCTGAGAGTACCATTTATTACATTATGTTACTAAAGAATAGATTAGGAAAAAAATCTAAGGATGATACAAAAAGAAATAATGGTAGACTCTATCAGCCTATCATATATTTTAATATAAGTAGTTTTTGAGCTACTTTTAAAAATCTGTATAAAATATAAAATTTTATTTTTAATTTTAATCTCCCATCTATGGTAATGAATTTTTTCTCTATTTCACACATTTAAGAAGTGTGGGCTGAATTGAATAGGTATTTGAATATAGTAAATTAGCTACAGAAAAATCATTCATTCCACTCCCTTTTAAAATGCTGTAAATAAAAATAACCAACTTAATGTTCATCTGCTAAGATTTTGCCTTGAATTTGTTACAATTATAATTGCAATAAATGGTGCATTTTATATTCAAATTATAAAATTAAATGTTAACAAATTTTAAAATTATAAAATTAAAATATAACTAATTTCTTATTTTCTTTTATTCCCCCATAGAGATGATTCATATGGAGAGTAAGATACATTCATTTGTGGAAAACTGTATAATCAAACATTTATTGAATTTTTAATTTTTTTATTTTTTAATAAACATTTTAAGAATAAAGTCAGACATTATGTAAATATTCCCTTGATAATTTTGCACAGTCCAAAAATATATTTTCTCTTGATAATTCTATAAGAAAAAAATAATACTTCTGTCTGAATGTGTGTACTTCATGAATGATTAATATGCACATTGATTTTATTAATTTATAATGAATTGGAGAAAGAACTGAGTATCTTGTGCAATAGTTGGATACACATCTAAATTAGCTCTAGAACTAACCTATCTTCATCTGATAAATAATTGCCTTGGAGCAAATGATATTTTAAGTTGTAATTCTATTAAATATAAGATATGCCTAATAAAGAGTTGAGGCAGGGAATGACATGTATGATACATTAAATTTCTACATTCTAATATTTTTAAGATTACAAAGTTAACAGGTTTAATGAACCATGATAATTAAGAACATAAATTAAAATTTTTGGTATTTGTCCAAATATGTATCTTAATTATTTAAAATGTATTTTTATATTAAATGATATAGTAATTGCACATTTAAATGGGATGTAAAAGTACTTTTTTATGTTTTTGGAATAGGATTTTGTTATATTGCTCTAGCAGGTTTCAAACTCTTGGGTTCAATCAAACTTCCAGTCTCAGGCTTCCAAATGGTTGGGACTACAGATCAGATGTACCATACCAGCTTCACATATATAATATGTAATAACCAGATCAGATTAACTGGCAGATCTATCACTTCATATATATTTATTCTTATACAAGAACATTCAAAATTTTCTCTACAAGTTATTTTAAAATACTTAATTATTTATTGTCAACCATAAATATTTCAACATACTATTGAGCCAAAGAAAGTATTCAACCCTTCCAACTGCACCCCTGTACCCAATAAGTATAGTTTCTCCATCTCTTCCTCTCTCACACCCACACTATTCCTAGGCTCTGGTAGTGAGTATTCTCAGTGCTATTTACATAAGATTAACTTTTTAGCTTTCACGTATAATTGAGAACATGAAGTATTTGTCTCTCTGTCCCTGATTTATTGCACTTAACATAATGTCCTTCAATTCCATTCATGTGTCTGCAAATACCATAATTTTATTCCTTATTTATACTTGTAAATATTACATGTGTATGTACACCACATTTTCTTTATCCATTCATCTATCAATGAACACCTAGGCTGATTCCAGAATCAACTAAGCCACTATGGATGGAGCTGTAATAAGCATGCACACGTAGATGTCTTGTCAGCATACTCTTTCAATTCCTTTGAACATATACCCTTCGGTGGGATACCTGGAAAATGTGGATGTTTTATTTCTAAATTGTTGAAGAAACTTCTGTTTTCACAATGGCTGCATTTACTTACATTCCCACAAACAGTGTGTGAGAGTCCTGCTTTGGTCACATTCTCAGGGCATTTGTTCTTTGTTTTGGAGACAAGCCATTCTAACATGAGTGAGATGCCATTTGATTTGAATTTTTCTGAGAATTTTTTCACGTTTGTTAGCAATTTATATACACTGTTTTTAGAAATATCTATCCATGTCATTCATATATTCTTAAATCACATTATTTGCTATTTTGCTATTGTTTGTACTCCTTACATATTATGGAAGTTAATATCCTGTCAGGCAAATACTTTGCAACTACTTTCTGTCATTCTCTGGGTTGTCTCTTATTTCTTTTCATTATTTGTTTGACTGTGCAGAAGCTTTTTAAAATTGATGTTATCCTACTTGTTAACTTCACTTTCTGCCAAAAAATCTCCATGTTCTATCACAGGAATAAGGAACACTTACATAAGAAATGCCAGTGTCCTTCATCTGTGGTGACAGAAATAATTTTAACTAAATAAGTACTGATTGAGGGAGATTTGCTGTCAGGCATCATTCTATGCTTTTGGGGTCATATGCAAAAATAAAATTGTTGACGCCAAATTCACATCTTCATACATGTATTTTGTATAATGATGACTATCTCCTTCCATCATCCTTGCTATTCCCTTTCTCCCTCCCTTTCCCTCCCACCCCTATTCCCTATCTAGAGGTAATCTTCCTCCCCAGGACCTGAGAAGCTGTATGATTCTCAAAGGGCAAGAGCAACTGATGTCAAAACAAGCCATGTCATGTAAAACTGGCAACATACTGTCAAAAATGTAAGGCACTGTTTGTTTCAAGTGTTTTACTTCTTTCCTTCAAATTAATTGTCGAACAGGTCATGAAAGTCACTTCTTTGTATATTGTGTAATGTACAAATGTATATCATATTTCCCAATGTTATATATGTTGGATGGCTTATGTGTGTATATACTGTACTGTTCCAGTGTTCTAAATAAATAAATAAATAAATAAATAAATAAATAAATATACTTAACCATGGAAAACAAAAACAAACAAAAATAAAATTGCTCAGATCAACGTTCTAACATGTTTTCCTTATTGCTTTCTTATAGTAATTTCACAGTCTTGATGTGACAGTTTATGAATTTGATTCATTTTCAGTTCATTTTTATATACTGGGAAAGACAGGAATCTAATTTCTTTCTTCTGCATATGGCTATGAAATTTTCCTGGTAGCATCAATTGAAGATATTGTCCTTTCTTCATTACTTGTTTTTCCTGCTTTTTCAAAAAGGAGCTTTTTGGGAATACCTGGATTTATTTCTAGATACTTTAGTTTTATTTCACAAATAAAATGTTTTAAATGCACTTTGAGATTTTATTCCAACAAAATTATCTATTACTAATGATGCAGAAGAGTCTGAACATGATCCTATAGGAATTAATATAATTGAAGATATTTATCAAGGAAGAATATATTTAAAATATTATTTTGAAGAGAAATATGAATAAAATGTAGGTGTTACATTTACAGAATGAATGTGATAGGTTGGTGATAGACATAAAAATATTTATATTGTATAAGATGTCTGATAACACATTTATTCAAGTATTTATTGAACAGTTATTAAATTTCCTTATCTGTGTGAGATTCCTTTTTGACACTGGATTATATACACTGAAATTATCCATAAATTGGTACTATGAACCAAACCAAAGTAAATATAGTTGTATATCCTTTCAATTTCAGAGATAATTCATTATTTTCTTTTCCTGTATAGACTTAACTTGAAAATCCAGTCACTACATATATTTTTTCCATACTTCATATGGAAGTATGGAAAAACTGCTCAACTGAATTATGTAGTGAACTTATTTCAACATTTCCTTTCATGAAGAGTTGGTAGGATAGTCAAAAATACAAAATGAAAAAATAAAGATCATGATTTAGTGTATTCTCTGTACTTTGTCATATCTCCCTTTAGAATTAATTTTGATTAGACTGTTTCAATTTTAAACTATTAAACTGATTGGCTAATGATTCTGGGTAAGAGATACCCATTTCTTTTCTAAAAGCAATATGTAAAACACATTCTTCTGTGCATGTTCTTTACAGCTGTTTTCATATTCACAGGCTAAATTGATGTAACCATTCCTTTAATCCCTTTCTTCCCAGTTTGGATAGCACTGAAATAACTTTACATAATAGGACCTCAAAATAATTTAATTTTATATTTTCCAAATATATAGTCTCCAATATCAACTGCTCAACTGAATTATGTAGTCAGCTTATTTCAACATTTGATTTACTCCTTTTTAAAGTTTGCCATATAACATATCCTAAAGTTCTGAGGTCTTAAAATTCTTTAGGTCAATCCCTAAGGAAAGAAAAAAAAATCTCCATTTCCTATCACAGGAGTAAGGAACACATATATACAGAGTGCCAATGTCCGTTATTGGTGGTGACAGCAATGACTTTAAAGAAGTGCTAATTGAGTCAGATTTACTGTCAGGCACCATTCTTCATGTTGCAGATATAGCAAGGAATAAAATAGAAAATTCCAGCCTGCAAAGAGTTTACATTGTACTTGAGAGAAATAGACACAAAGTAAATAAGTAATGTATAATAATATCTCAAGCAGTGATGTCTGCTTAACAAAATGAAGGTCAAGGGCCTAGAGACAATTTCACATACCCTTTCTACTGTAGTGATATTTTAGAAAGTATATGACTTCCGAATGTGAGTGAAGTAGAAAAATGAAAATTCCAAAGCAGAAGAAAGGACTGCAAACTCACTGTGGTAGAAATCACATGACCTAAGCACAAGAATGATTAAGTAGAATTTGAGTAAAATTATATATTTTCCTTAATGAAACATTTTATTGTATTGTATATCATCCAGGAATGACCTTAATTTTTAACAGGATTACTATAACATAGTACAGAATATTTACCTAATAATTATTTCCTTATTCTCTGGATACAAAAGTAAACCATTGGTTTATTTATGGTATCATATTTATAAAAACCCTAGATATTCTGTTTAAAGGTTTATTTTGTGAATGTTTTACTTTTATAATACAAAAAGAATCACTTTCAGATATTGTTAATGCAGATTTAGGTGCATCTCAAGGCTGTGTTCAGCATGCAGCATGTTTGGAAATGGGCACTAAGAATTTGCATTTCACACTGGCTTCCCTATGACCTACATTATCTTGATCCCATTTGCCACACTCTTAAGTATACCTGCACTCAGATGTATAACTTATCAAAGGTTTCAAATGATTTCCTGGTATTTAATTTTGAGAACATTGACTGTGGCAAACAAGTGGATTCTTAACATAAATTTGCCTAGGAATATAGTGAAAATTGTTATTTTTCTTTTTTTTTGACAAACATTTTTATTGGTGGAAAATTGATATTTTTCTATGCCTAACTGGAAAATCTTAACATATGTCTTCCTCTGAGGAACATGAGACTCCAAAGACTTTAAGGAAGAAAATTAAGTGCACAAACATAACTATCCAGGTACAGTGTGAGATATTTAGTACTAAAAATCTAGGGTCATTTTACTTTAAGTATGAGAATAATAATATTCAATATGAGAATTGAATTTCAATATGAGAATTATAATATTATCAGAAAATATCCCAGAGTTTATGAAATTTCATAAAATGTTTACATGTATCTTATGATTTAAAATATTCTAAAATCAGTGGAATAAGGCAAAAGCACATCTTAAGTAATAATCTATAGAAAACAAATTTGAAGTAAATAATGACTCCAATGTTGGTATACTAGTTGCCATTATTTAGTAGAGAACAAGTAAAATGCTGTTAAGATGTTAATAACATTTTTGGCATAGAACCATACCATCTTGGATGTGCATTTGTTGAAATAGAGTAGATGGTGTTCTACAAATTATTTTTTATCATGCAATGATTCTGTGCTTGGCTTACTACGTCATCCATTTCCTTTTGTCTTCTTTACCCATGCCTGGATTAAAAGAAAATTAACATTTGATGGGTATATTTGTTCCTTGCTTATTTTGTGTTCATGATAATTTATAAAAAAGTTAGCCTATTATGTTTACTGTTAGTATTTATAAGGACAAGTTTAGGGCATTATTTTAAGTTTCCATAAAATTATCACATAAATAGTGTTTTATCAGCTTTTTCTTTGCTGTGATTTAAAGACCCAACCAGAACAATTGTAGAGGAGGAAAAGTTTATTTGAGGGTTCAAAGTTTCAGAGGTATAGTACATGGACAGCCAGCTCCATCCCTTGGGGCTCCAAGTAAGGCATTTACCATTTACATTATGGCAGAAGAGTATATCAGAGGGAAGTGGCTCACATGATAATCAGAAAGCAGAAAGAGAGACTCTACTTGCCAGATACAAAATATATACCCCAAAACTATACCCTCAGTGCTCCACCTTCTCTAACCCCAACCTACCTGCCTTCAATTACCACCCAATTAATCCCATCAGGTGATTGATTAAATGACATTAATTATAAAAACACATATGTGGTATTTCAATGTTAAATATTCCAGCCCCTTAGTCAAATCTTTCACTTGATAAAATCAATTAAAAATCAAATTTTAAATTCTTTCATAAAAAAGACCCCATGTTAGGATTAGGATCTGAACTTGATTTCAGGGACTCAGTTCCCTTCAGCTGATCTCAGTAATCACTGTACAGAACAAATAATGCAGAATGTGGAGAGAGCATACATCTTCTTCCCTGTTTGGCAGAAATTCCCACAGTTTTCTTATTTCCTCAACCATATGTCTGACATGCACTACTGTAATAACTGGTATTAAATATAACTTAAATTTGAAGTTCAATGTAAATAATAAAATAACCTAAGTTCTCTTTTTAGAAATGTATGTATTATAGTGTTAAACTGACTTTTTTAAGTTGCTATATTCTCATCAGTAAAATTTCCCTTCACCTTTTCATTGCCCTTACTGCCTTTAAAGTATGAAAAATTCATACTCTTATTATAAGTTCAACTTTTCTACCTTACCTATTTAATTTTCTTATTCTTGTCATTTGGCATATAAAAATTTTTTTATCATTTCTAATTTTTTTCTAATTTTTATCATTGCATTATTTTGGAAATATTTTCTAAGCCTCTTAAATAAAAATGTATACATGTATCTAAAGATCTATTTATCTAATCCCTTATCTATCTATCCATCCATGTATCTATATCTACATATATATATTGAATTTTTAATTCTTGAAATTTTTTTACAAAAATACCTTTGGTACAAAAACAAATACCATGAAATATTTTAATAATGTTGTAAAATCCAAATATATTTTTTTCTCTGCGTATCTGATGTGTTAAAGGAATTAACACTTATTTTTGAAATGTATCCATATCATGAATGGCTAAAGTATACACTGATTACATTTGTTTATGATTCACTGGTGCTTTCACCAAGATCCATGGATCTACTGTACTTTTTTAGATTGCTATTGACAATACCGTCCTAAAGAAACCAACATAACTTCCTAACTTTAACTAACAGTGCCAGTTAGAAATAATAATTTCTTGACCTAATCAATTGTTGAAATTCTAATTTTTTAAAATTATAACTTATGCCTAAAAGAGTATTATGCATGTCTACATATTTAACAGGATATGTTTCAAGCCTTCTTATTTTTCAGACTTTAAAGTCACAATGTTAAACTGACCATGTTAAATAAGATCAAATTTTTATTTATGTCAAATTTTTCATAATAGCTATTATTCTGTCTTGAAATTTTTGGCATGCCATATCAATGTGAAAGGATCTCAAAAATTCTTCTTACTGCCATAATAAACAGAGGAATAAAAATTACACCAAATAAAACAGATATAGAGGAGGAATGAAGGATAATATACTAACTGAATATTAAAGAATGTAGGAGTTTTAGGAGTCAGTAAAATCACTGTACATCAAAAATGCAAATGGACAATTCTATTTAAATTGGAAATATTGAATTTCCCTGTCCCTGTGTTATTCAAAGATTGGCAAAATTGTAGCTTGGACACAATATTATGAAGTAGATTTAAAGTTCATCTGAAATGTTTGGTGGTAATCAGTGGTTCTGCATGTTATAAAACTACAAAATTATCAATAAACAGTAAAAACGTAAATGTAACATATTTACATTTTTAAATGTTTTCCTCATAGAAATGAAAACTTATTTTAAAATTTGAGAACAAAATAATGCTGCTGATTCATAAGTTTTTATCATCATTAATATTCTGTTTTTAATGGAAATTATTGTGAAATACATGAATAGGCATTTTTTTCAATTCTCTGTAATTTTCTCATTATTGTGCATTTGAAGAAAAAGTTTTCCTAAATATATACTTTACAGGATATCTATGATTGCCCCAACTTCCATCATTTTATTTTTTTCTCTCAGCTGGTCCTGGTGGCATAAACCTGTAATCTCAGCAGCTCTGGAGGCTGACGCAGGAGGGTAACAAGTTCAAAGCTAGCTGCAGCAATGGCAAGGTGCTAAGCAATTCCATGAGACCCTGCTTCTTAATAAAATACTAAATAGGGCTGGGGATGTGGCTCAGTGGTTGAGTGCCCCTGAATTCAATCCCTAGTACCCTTCCATTGTTTCTCTATGCATATCATAACTCAGTAACCACAGGAAATGACTAAAGGAGAAGTTGAGTCTAGAGACACATTTTGTTTCCAGATGTATTAGTGCTGACAGTTGGAAAAAGAAAAAATAATCAATCCATCAAACTAAATATAACCTCATTTTAAAACAGTCTAATATATACCTACAATAATACAATTATTTATCTAAATCCTTCTGAGAATCAGTTTCTGCTCTGCTCTGGCTGAGACGCTATGTTGTGAGGAGGGAATACATGTGTTTGTGCCTGACCTGACAACAACTACTCATGACCTTGAACTATTCTGAATCCACTATAAATCTCAATCTTATCATCAACAAACTAGGTATTATGATACCTAATGACCTTGTAGAATTGAGGAGTCTATTACAAGACGTGGTATATAAAACCATGATCAGAATGGTGTATGGGACTTCAACCCATCCCGCCACTGGAGCTGTGCCTGGATGTTGCTTAAAACTTTTCCTCCTGAAATATCTTTGCAGAAGCTACAGAAGCTGTAAGAGCATAATCTGGGGACTTGTGAGAAATTCAGAGAGTAAAGTCACATTGAGAACAGTGGGGTCAGAATCTGCATTTTAAAAATATCCCCCATGTGATTTGTAAGACAAGAACATTGAGAGGCCACAGCAAACAAAATTCAAATAAACAACTAGAAGAAGGAAAACTAATATTATACCAATGTGTTAGTGAGCTTTCCATCACTGGGATAAAATACGTGAGAAACAATGTAGGAGAAAAAGATTATTTGGCTCATCTTTCAGAGGTCTCAGCCTGTCATCAACTGGCTCCTAGGCAGAAACATTGTAGCCATAGAGCATCACAGGAAGCTGCCCACATCATGGCCATCAAGAACAGAGGGAAGGACTGAAAGAGAGTGCAAGGAAGGGGCCAAGAACAAGATTCACCCTTTCCAAGACACATCTCCAGTAACCTTCCAACTAGTCACCACACTGACCATTTCTACCACTTCCAATAACACCATTAAATATAAATCCCTCAATGGATTAATCTGTTGATGAGATCAGAGACCTCATGATGCAATCTCTTTCCCAAAGCACCACCTCTGAATACTTGCTTCTAATGAAGATTGTGATAATGAAAATCACAAGGACAATACCTAAATTTATATTTGAGCAATACCTATTTGCAGTGTAATTTCTACACATTCCCATTTAACCCAGATTTAACTAATATGGTAACAGTTTTCCAGAGACAACTGCAGTTTCATGACTTAAGTAACCTCCAAGTAGACTGCAACATTTGCTTATGGGCACTAAGCTTCATGAAATTTCATCCCCTTTGTTTCTATAATACACACCTTAACTGGAAATATTCTTCTTTTCAGTTATTCTTTCCTACTCAGAGATTTTCATCAACTTCTCTATTTTCTCTCTCTCATTACATTGGAGTGATATAGAATCTATCCTCAGCCTATGTCTTCTAAGGACTTGACACATCTGTCCTGTAAAATCTCTATTTTCAGAGTTTTGAATACAATCAATAATCTGACAAGTTGTTAAGTTATAGAACTAGCATGCTCACTCTCTTCCCTAATTTAAATATATGTAATTAATCTGTTCCTGGATTTCTGTTTCTGTAGTTACCTCAACCTTGTATGCTTCATCTGTTATACAGCTAGCCCCTAAAGATAAGATACCCAGCTTGCCACTGTAATGTAGTGTTAAAGGGGTTCTAGATAGTCACACACTCTTCAATATGGTCAACTGCAGTATTTTTTGATAATTCAAACGTATACATACATCATGAGCATTTTTTAGTTAAAAAGTAAATAAGGTGTGTTTTGGAAGAGGAAGAGGAAGTGGACAAAAATATCTCTAAATATTCATTCTTGAGTAGGATCCTAAAAGCACCTATGAAATGCAGCATGTCTGATATGCCCATGGGCCTTCACTGATATTTTCCTTTTAAATGAACACCATGGCATTTCACAGGCTATGGCACTTGATATTTTCAAAGACCATCATGTTGTTTATAGATAATAAGGCATTTGACCTGCTCAATTATGTAATATCAGACGTGTTATGGTCCATCAGTCTTCCACAATTATCTGTACTGTTCCTGAGTATAGGACTATAGCACATAAGTTTCCTTCTTTGTTTACAGTGCACTGCAGCTGTTTCACACTGCTGTACACTGACCCTTCTCTTTTTAAATTGTTGAAGCAGAAAGTAATGAGGGAACAATGCCCATATTTTGGTGTTCCAATTCAATATCAATGATTTAAGTTTAATTGTGGATTCAACCTTTTTTTTTTTTTTGTACTGGAGATTTTGTACTGGAGATTGAACTTGACCACTGAGTCACATCCCCAGACCATTTTTTTTCACTTTCATTCACTATTTTTTATTTTCAAACGGCATAGGAAGAATGGAGGAATTTTGGTTGGATAAAGGGGAGAGGAGGGAACATGAGGGTAGTAGAGATGGTGGAATGAGAGAGACATCATGACCCTAGGTACTTGTATGACTGCACATGTGGTGTGACTCTATATCATTTACAACCAGAGAAAGGAAAAGGTGTGCTCCATTTGTATACAATGAATCAAAATGTATTCTTCTATCATGTGTAACTAATTAGAACAAATACAAAAATGAAATGCTTTATTTGAGGGATAAAAAAGAATTGATACCCAGACCATTTTTGTATCTTTTTAAGAGACAGGATCTCACTGAGTTGCTAGGCACCTCACTTTTGCTGAGGCTGGCTTTGAACACACAATATTCCTGTCTCAGCCTCCTGAGGGCCTAGGATTATAGGAGCCCGTCACTTCACCAGCTCAACATCTTTTAACCTGCATTTGTTAACTTGTGGGAAGTTGTTTGGTGATCCTTGAAGCATTATTATCTTGTGTACTTGATGTGAATACTGTAGATCCACCATGATGGTGGCTAATCATGCTGGTGGAATAAATTAACAAAGAGTAAATCAGAGAAGAAAATTAAGGACAGAAAGAAGGAAAGAAGAAAAACAATCAGTACTTTTAAAATAAATTAACAGGGGTTTATTTAAAAAATTCAGACATACTTGAATAGTTACTGAACCCCATGAATCTTTGTTTTATGCACAACACACTCAAGATTTGTTTCACTTTTCATGCAACAATGAACATGTACATAAAATGATTGGATCACATAACAAAATACAATAATTTTAGGAAATTTGTTCTGAAATTACATAAGAAAACTTTTCATTTTTTTCAACCCAAAGTAATCCTAATTCTCAATGTGTCAGCTCCACTATTGCATAGAAAATTCATTTAATAAACATTGTTTAAAAAAATCTTAATATAAAGTTAATCTAATTTCTCCTTATGAAATCAAATCTAAAGACAAAAATGCATTGTTTATATTATCTATCCAACTTTAGAGTTCAGAGAATCACCTTGAGATATTCAAATGCATACTCAAACCTGACTCATCAAACTGGGAAAGAGGAACCAGGAATTTTTATTTCAAAGAAAGAAATAATGCTACAGGTTGTGCTGATTTTTCTGATGCACTGTACCACATTCTGAGTAAAAATGCATAAGGCTATATAATTTATCTAGATTTCACAAAAGATTTTCTAATATTCAGTTTTGAGAACAAGGAATTAATTATCCAATAGCAAGCAAAGTGGATATTTATACAAAGTACCTAGTGAATGCAGTGAATTTTTTTCCGTGTCTAAAAAATATAAAGACATGGCTTTGATGGAGGAAAATGAGTTCCTACAGACTATATAGAAGGAAATTAAACTCCCACTCATAAATACCCAGTTGCTGTGAGAAAAATATAGCACTAAGTTCTTAGAGTCATAATAAACATGGGAAGAGTTTTGTCATAGGATATCTAGAAATTACTGAATTTCATCAACTGTTTGCACCTAGTTTCTGACTTCAAGTATTCAAGTAAATGGAATAAGGCAAAAGTATATTTTAAATAATGATCTGGAGGAAACACATTTGAACATAACAATGGCTCTGATTAAGTCAGGTTAATTACATCAATTTATTACAGAACAGGTCAAATATTGATAAAATGGTGAATAACATTTTTGGCATGATACAAGCTTAAATTGCATTTGTTGGGACAAAACACTTGAGGATCCACCAAAACAATTTTCCTCGTTTCAATCATTTCTATGCTTCGTGAAATCCAGAATGTGTTTCCCACTGTCTTCTCCTCACAAGCCTCCACTGACAGAGAGCTCAGCATTTGATGGGTCTATTTGTTTTCCGGTCACATAGCCTTCACAATATTCTCCAGTAAAAATCACATTATTAAATTGATGTTAGAGTTGTAGAGACAGATTGTGGGCATTCTTTCTAGTTTCCTGGATCCTGACATTATTTAGAAAAACAAAGGTGATATTTCAGTGTGTTTAAATACACCAGCCCTCTAGGGGACTACATCACAGTCTCTTCTGCTCAGCCTCTGCAGCTTCTTTGACTCTTCAGTCTCAGTTTTGGTACAGGTAATGTATTCAGGAACAATGTAACATGATGTATCAGTCTATCCCTTTCTTACTAAAATTAATTAATAATCATTTATTATGATACATATTATCTATTGATAATTTTTCATAGAGAAGTAATAAAAGATTTGATGATCCCAGGTCAGGATGTGAAGGTGAATTCAGAATCTCGATTCCTCAGAGCTGACCTCATCAATCATTGTACAAATTGAATGTGTAGAAAAAGGATTGGCATGTTCCTTTTCCTTATTTGGTGGGAATTACCAGAGTCTTTTGTTTTATTGATGAGATATCTGATATTTACTTTTCAAATAGTGACTTTTATATCATATTTAAGGTTTAAATCCAAAGTTGGTAGGAAAATAGCATAAGTTCCCTTACGCAATGTATATATCATGTCCATACTTTAAGTAAACTTTTCAAAGTAGTTTATCCCCTTAGTAAATAATTTACATCATATTTTTATAGCCTTTTTCTACATTGAATCAAATCTGTTATTGTTTAAAATTAACACTGTATAGCAGTTTGTCAACTTTTTTATTTTAATGTCTCATTCTTTTCCCCTATTACAATACTTATTTGTTTGTGTAGTTCTCAGTGTTTTCAGAGCACACCTCTTTGCTCATCAGTATTTCCAATCCCTAGGTTTTGTAATATCTGACATTGTGTTTTAATCATCTTTGTTTCTCTAGGATTTTCCAAAGCTTTGTGGTATAGTGTGAAGAATGAATGCTTTTTGTGTGAGTGCAGGAATAAACAGTTCACTGATTCTCACTTGTGCTTTCATAGGACTCAGCCAATATGAGGTTCCTGGTCTTGGCCTTTCTCCTGGCTCTCATGGTTTCCATGATAGTAAGTGTATCAGAAAATTGTGAAGAATGTGTTTTCAGTAACTTTCCAAAGATTCTGTCTTGCTTTATGTGTGCTGAACTATATTAGCAATCATCAGAATGTGACTTTAGAAATTTAATGTTTTCATAGGTTTAGACTCCTTGAAATAAGCTATAAAAGTTTACTAAGGCCATAGAATAAATTTCCAATATATCATCTTATGTATTCAAATGTAATTAGCTTTATATAAAAATAAAAACACTTAAAGTGTTTCAGAATTAATGATACTAATAGCTTATAAAATTCCTGGAAATCTTTATTCAACAGAGGTCTTCATATTAATCTTCCTCCTCATGCCATCCTCTCCTCTTCATTTTACATAGTGACTGAGAATTAAGTCACAAATAATATTACTTCCAGTGACACAGTAATTCTATGAGTGTTTTAGACAACAAATTGCTTATGAGACCAGCATTTGTCACTTTTCATTGCAAAATGACATAAGGAGGAATAAAATAATAAGAAGAATAGAGAGAGGGATAATGGTATACTCTATTATCCAAGTATTTGGATCTAAATAGCTTGTGAGCTACTTACAAATTATCCATATTAAAAAAATCAAAAATGTCACTTTCAACTTTTGTTTCCTATCTATGCTCAAGAAAGTTTTTCTCCATATCACACATTTAAGAAATATGGATGGAAGAGAATAGGTACATGACTATAACAAATTAATTATGTAATAATTAATTTTAAAATAATAAAAGTAGTAGTGTATCATCTACTCAAAGTTTTGCTTTCCTTCTGTTTAATTGTAATTGTGGCAAGTAGTCATTTTATAATCAATCTTGAATTATAAAATTAAAATATTAATTAATTTCTTGTTCCCCCCGCAGAGTGCTGATTCTTCTGAGGAGGTAAGAGATGTCATCACTGGAAAACTATGTAATCAAACTGTATTGAATTTTTAACATATTTTGTTTTATTTTCATAGAAACGATTCAAGAGACGAGAAAAATTCCTTGTAAGTATTCCTCCTTAGTCTATGGAAAGAAACAGTGTTTCTGTCTGAAATATGAATGACTAATGTACACATTTATTTATTTATTTATTATTTAAAAAAGATCCCAATATCTGCATAATAATTCCAATATAAACTCATAATGCTATTCTAAAACAATCCCATTATTCCCTTGGGACTAACCTATCTTTGTCTGATAAAGCACAGAATAATTGTAGTCCTAATTATATTAAATATAAGACATACCTAATGAAGAATAAAGGCTAAAGGCTAATTTTGACACATATGATGTGGTAATTTTGCACCAACTCACATTTTTAGGAATATAAATTTAATAGGTTAAGCTAAATATTTTAAATAAGAAAATTTCACTTATTTGACCTTTATCTTAACATGTAGTCTCAATGACTATTTTAAATATATTTTATTAATTTACACACAGTAAACATACATGTAAACAGGATACAATATAATCAAATTTCCTTTTTTACCAAGTTTTTCTGTGTTCAGGCTAATCTCAAGCTCCTGGGCTGGTCCATATTCCCATCTTAGTCTCCTGACTATGTGGGACTATAGGCACAGCTACCAGGCACAGCTAAATTCGACTTTTCAGAAAATTGAAGTATCTGTCACTTCAGATGTTTATCACTTTCTTGTGTAGGGAACATTCAGAATTTTCTACAGCAGCAATTTTGAAATATTTAATGATTTATTATTAGCCATAGTAGCTTGCAATGGAGCATAAGAATTTCTTTCACCTATTCAATTGCAACCTTGTACTCATTAACCATCCTTTCTCCATCTCCTTCTCCCCCACATCATTCCCAGGCTCCAGTAACCAATATTCTCATCTTTATTTATTTAAGTCAAGGATTCAGCTCCACATATAAGTAACAGATGCCCTAATAGTCTCTCTGTTCAAAAATTTTCATTGTCCTGCATTTCCCTCTATGTTACAACTGACAGAATTTCGTTATTTGTTTATGACTAGAAAATATTCCACTCTGTGTATATACTGTATTTTATTTATGCACTTATCTATCAATGAACACCTAGGTTGATTCTGGATCTTGAGTATTGTGAAAAGTGCTTCCCTAAACACAGGAGTGTAAATGTCTCTTTGGCATACTGAATTTAATTTCTTTAGATATATATTCAGTACTGGAGTAATTAGACTTTTGAGGAATTTCTATGGTGTTTTCCATAATGGCTTTACTGAGTTATATTTCCATCATCACTATAAAGAGTCCGTCTTTCCACACCAGCAGTTGTTATTCTTTGTATTTTTGGTGTGGTCTTTCTTCCTTCCTTCCTTCCTTTTTTCTTTTCTCTTTCTTTCTTTCTTTCTTTCTTTCTTTCTTTCTTTCTTTCTTTCTTTCTTTCTTTCTTTCTTTCTTTCTTTCTTTCTTTCTTTCTCTCTCTCTCTCTCTCTCTCTCTCTCTCTCTCTCTCTCTCTCTCTCTCTCTCTCTCTCTCTCTCTTTCTTTCTTTCTTTCTTTCTTTCTCATTCAAACCAGAGTGAGATGACATCTAAGTATGGTTTGGGTTTGATTTCCCTGAGATTAATGATGTTGAACATTGTTTTTCATATACAAGTTAGCAATTTGTGTACCCTTTTCTGAGAAATATCTAGAAAGGCCATTCACATTTTTATTGGTGCATTATAATTATACATAATAATAGAATTCATTATGCCATATTCATACATGCACCTATGTAATTTGATCAATCTTATTAAGTATCTCTCCTTTCCCTCCCCCCCTTCCTTTCCTGACAGTATCAGTTCTAATACTGCCTTTTTCATTTGTGATTTTATTTATTTGGATCTTGCTTCTTTTTTCTTGTTTAGTCCAGCTAAAGATTTGTCAATTTTGTTAATCTTTTCAAAAAGTCTCCTTTTCTTTCATCATTTATGTGTTAATTTTAGTCTCAAGTTCAATTATTTCTCTTCTCTCTGTTAATTCTTTCCTGCTACTAATTTTGGGTTTGGTTTGTCTTTGCTTTCTTGTTTATTCAGTTCCTTTGTATATAGCTTATTGAAATCTTTTTCTGTTTTGACATACACATTTAATGCTATAAACTTGCATCTTAGTATTGATTTTGCTGTCCTAGATGTTTAAGTATGGTATGTTTTATTTTTTCTTTCTGATTTTGTTTGGTTTGTTTGTTTTGTTTTATATTAATTTTATAACAGTATTTCATCCCTCCCTCTCTCTTTTTTTTTTTTTCCGGCAGCAAGGGGTATTGGGAATTAAACTCAGGGGCACTCGAACACTGAACCACACCCCAACAACATTTTGTATATTATTTAGAGACACGGTCTCACTGAGTTGCTTAGTGCCTTGCTTTTGCTGAGTCTGGCTTTTCCTGCCTCAACCTCCAGAGCTGGGCTTGTAGGTGTGAACCATTGTGCCCCACTCATTTTCTCATTTAATTCTCTCTTTGTCTTTCAACACAATGTTATTTATTTCCCATGCATTTTTACTATTTCTAAAGCCTCTCTTGCTATTAATTTCATTTACTTTAGAGAAGATGCCTGCTATGATTTTAACCTTTTTGAATTTTTGAGAATTTTTTTCATTCTAACATGTCCTATTCTGGAGAATACTCTATTTGCTGAGGACAAAAATGTATATTCTGTTGTTGTTGTTGCATAAAATATTTTACAATGTCTCTTTGACCAAATATGTCCAGTTAAGTCAATTTGGTCTACATTATCATTTTATTCCAGTGTTTCTTTGCTGACTTTGTTTGTCCTTGTCTTCTTTCCATTCATGAAAATAGATTTTTGATATCCCAGATTATTATTTTATTAATGTCTTTCTGTCTTTTAGATTTAATAATGTTTGACTTATGCAGTTGGGAACTCCGTAGTGTGGTTAATGGATATTTACAATTATTATTATTTCTCTTTGTTGAATTGACCTCAATATCATTATATAGTGACCATTTGGTCTCTTGTTATAGTTCTTGACTTAAAGTTTATTTAAACTGAAATATTTATAACTACTCTGGCAAGTTTTTTGTTTACAATGTACTGGTGAAACACTTTCTATCCTTTCACATTTAATCTTTGGTTGTCTTTATAACCAAAGAGAGTTTCTTTTAAACAGAATATCATTGCTATTGTTTCTGGGTTTTTTGTGTGTGTATTTGTGTGTGTTTGTGTGTGTGTGTGTGTGTGTGTGTTTGTGTGTGTGTTTGTTCTTATTTTCTTATCCATTTAGTCTCTATAATATGTGTTATTTGGGAATTTGGTCTGTTTATGCTTAAGGTAATTACAGATAAATAAAGACATACTTTGTCATTTTGTTGATTAGTTTTCTTAATAGTTTGATATACTCTTTGCTGTCTTGCTCCTCTCTTGTTTAGCTTAGTCAGTTCATCTATTTCATTTTTTTCCAGAACTGATTGCTAGAGAGATACTGTGTTCCTTTAAAGTCATCACATCACCTTGCCTTTTCATGCTTCCTGCATCCTTATTTGATATTTCTCTATCTAGTGGCTCATTTTCCTCTACCAATTTTTAGAGTGTCTTTTGTAATAAAGAACATTTTGTTGATAATATATCCTAGGAGGTTGGTTGGATATATTGTGTTGGCTTTGGTCCAGCTGGATGCATTAATGTAGTATCTATCTAATTTTTTTTATATCTATAATTCATGTTGGTGATATCTCTTTGCATCTCAACACTTAGACTACAGAAAATTTTGGAATTACAGTGCTAGGTGAGATGCAGCTCATGCAGAGTAGGGCAAGGTTCACTGGCAACTCTTTGCACAGTGTACACAGTAGTGAATGTGAGATGCCCATAAGTTTTAATTGGTTAATAAAGGTATGGTGTTATGTCTAAGGCTTGTGCAAAGACCATGCAGTACCAGGGGATCCAATATAGGCATCCATCAATGTATGAGATCTTAATTGTTGACTTCATAGGACCTCAGAGTACAACTCAACAAGTATTCCCAAATTGCTTCTTGTGATACAAGGTGGATGGTCATGGGTAAAGGTGTTCTCATGGCCTCAGTAAGAATAGCTTCTGAGAGTGGGATGCCCAGCTGCTTCTTGGGACCAGAACAGGATGAGGGATATTTGATACTAGTTGGGGACATTAATATGGGCCAAGAAAGTCAGAAAACCTGCCTGACTACTTCCCAGGATCATGGATATGTAGACCAAACCAATGGAGTAGGATACCTATGGTTGATAGTGGGTGGCAAGACTGCCTGGTTACTTCATGAGGAATCAGGGTAGTGGATTCTGTTTGCTTCCAGAGATGTGAAAATATGGGCAGGGCCACTCCATTCTTTTCTGGGGATTTCTCTGGACTAAGCTGCTCAAAGTGGTAGACCCTAATTTGAGGGAAGTTAGGCAGGATTGCTTGTCTCTTTAGTAAATCTAAATTAGTTTCTGGGGGTACCAACATGAGTGGTGACAGTCAGGGGCCTCCTTCTTCCTCTTTCCTTGCTCACTAAAGTCTTTCTTCATTCAAGGTTTTCTCAAGAGACAAGAGGTGGATGCTATACATGTGCCCTTCTCTTTATGAGCTGACATGTATCTCTATGATTTGTAAAAATGCTCCCATATTTCCATTGCACTTGATAATCTGCTTCAAAACTTTATTAAAATGGGTGGGGATTATTTGATCCTTTGTTGTGGAGTGAAGACACAAGGAACATGGAGCATCAAATCAGTCAGTCTGTCACCTTATTGGTGTCCCATTTATTTGATGTGTTATATGAACACGATATCCCCCAAATTCTCCATCTTAACATACAAAAATAGCAATAAAATGACACCCTAAAAACTTACAAAAGGAAGGATAAGGAATGTTCTATACAAAGAATATTAAACATATGAAAATTTCAAGAGTCCAAAATTTGCTATAGATTACCAAGGGAAGTGGCATGATTCTATTGAAGTTGGAAGTAGGAAATTCCTCCTCCCTGTAATATTCAAGGATTGGCAAAGTATTAGCTTAGAGGCAATATGATAACAGATTGAAATCTCATTTAAAGTGGTTGACTCTAATCAGTGGTCTGGAACGTATTGTCTAATCACTAAATTGTCAATAAGGAGTTAATATGTAAGTGCTTTATCATTTTATCTTCTTTTAAACATTTTTCTTATTTTTAAAAAGTGAAATCAAAACTAAGAGTTTGAAAACACAATCATGCAATTGATATTTACTTTCTTAGGACTTATAGTTATCTAATCTTTTTGTGACATTGTGAGACATTTGTAGTAACTTCTCTCAAATCTAATTTTCTCTTTCTTTTGTGAATATGCAGCGGAAATTTCAGAAATATCCATATGGATCAAACCCAGGATTCTTACCATACCAAGGATTTAACCCATATCCAAATCCAAATCCATATCCATATCGTAACCCTGTGGAATATCCTTAACTTGTTGCTTGGTAACCATAGGACTTGATTAAAGAGGTAAGCTGAGTCTAGTGACTTCATCATCATCATCATCATCATCATCATCTTCTTTTTTAACTTTCTGGAAATATAAATTCTGAGTGTTAAAAAAAGAAAACAAAATAAAGTCATCAAATCAAATCCAATAAGGGATTTGATAGGTCATCAAATCAGTTTAAGAACTGTATGTAACTGATGTAGCTCTTATGAAATATACTTATCTATCTAAATAGTTTTGGGAAAAATAATTGTTTCTTCTCTATTTAAGAAGCTGGGCTCTAAGTAAGGGGATACCTGTGTTTGTATCCTGGTCATTCCCAATCTTCTCTAAACCCAATTCTTTTGTTCCTCTTTTTTATTTTTTTCTCCTGGTACTGGGAATTGAATCTATGACTGCAAGCATGCCAGGCAAGCACTGTATAACTGAGCCACACCCATAGCCCTCTAAATCTCAATTTCAGCATATAAAAATAATATTTAACCACTATATAGAATTGGTGAGACTATTATATTATATACCACCCAAAACCTTCGATCAGATTGTGTTGTATATAACTACATGCTGCCCTGCCACAACTACAGACTACCCTACCGGTAGAGCTATCCTGAGTGCTGTTTCAAACTTTCCCTCCTAAAATGTAATCTTTAGAGCAGCTGCACAAGCACCAGTAGGAACTTGTTAGAATTAAAGAAAGTAGCCACATCAAAACCTATACTGTCAGAATCTGAATTTTAGCATATCAGTATATGATTCATTACACAATAAGTTCAAGAGGTCTTGCATTAAGGTATTCTAATGAGCAATTACCAATAAAAGATTATCAACAAGATGTAGAAATGTTATCAAATTATTTATAGAATTCCAGTTTTAACTATTGAAACACAACAGTCCCAATGCTACGTTACGAAAAGTATTTCATTATGAAATTCAAGAATATTTTTCAGATAAAAGTGGAATTTCACAGAATTCAAACATTTATTGAAATTATATGAGACAGTTTCCTTTATAGAAGAGAGAGAGAGAGAGAGAGAGAGAGAGAGAGAGAGAGAGAGAGAGAGAGAGAGAGAGAGAAAGAGAAACTTAAAGGTCATAACAAATGCATTTAATTCTTTAGCCAAAACAGGTAGGTTGCTTCTTGGTTTTGACCAATGAGCAGAATGAGTTGGAATGCTCAGAAAATTGATGATGTATTTCCATAGGTCATTGGAATACTACTTTAATCATTTTAAGTGCTTTTGGAGATTTTATTCCAGTTGAGTTCCCCATAGCTATTAATAGAGTGAAAGATCTGAACATGATCATCTAGGCATTATTTAAAGCTTGAAAATATTAATTCAATAAAAGGTACAATAGAATATTATTTTAGGTAAATAAATACAAATAAAATGTCTAGGGTATTTAGAGGGTGGAATACAATAGATTAGTGATAGACATAAAAGAAATTTAAATTGTAGAAGATGATGATAATTTACATTGTTTCAGGTACTTAAAATTATTTAACTATATCATCTGTGTGAGCTATTCTTTTGATCACTGGATTATATTAACTGAAATTATTTATAATGCTACTCTGTGCAAGGCCAAATATAAATTATAATAACATTAAAATTATAATCTACTCCTTTATTTTTTTGTACAGGTTTGATACGAAAATCCAGTTGCTGTATGCATTTTCCATCCTTCATCTCACTTCATACTTCTATCAACTTTTCATAGAGTGATTAAAAACACAATGTGGAATACATAAAGACAATAACCATGTATTTTCTGCATTTCTGATACCTGCCTTTCTGATACCTAATGTTTGATTAGACAGTCTCAATTTCAAATTGTCAAGCTGATTTCACTAATGATTCTGAGTAACACAAATCCATTTTCTTTCTTAAAGCAATAAATTTCAAGTGTATCCTTATGTGTGCATTCTTTATTTCATTACGAATATTTAGAGTCTAAATTGATATAACCATTTCTTTCATCATTTCGTTTTTCTGCTTTGAGTAACACTGAAACAACTTTATACAATACAGCGTTCAAGTCAATTAAGTCCAATTTAGCCTTAATGTTTCATAACATCCAGAAACATGATCCCCAAATGTAACTGGATTACTTGACCAATTTATGTCAACATCTGATTTGTTCCTTTTTTTTTTTTTCAAGTTTTCCATAGTGCATTTCCTAAACATCACACTTTCTAGGTCAGTAGGGACTGACCTACAGGCAAGAAGGTAACCCCCAATCAATGGCACCTGAGAACACAAACTCTCTTCATCAACAAAGTTAGCAAAGTGTTTGAGAATACTAGCTGTCAGGTACTATTGAGGATGTCATAGGGAATGCAAAGAAGACACAAAAGCCTGCCTCCCTGCAGTTTACATTGTACCTGAGGGAAGTAGACAAGAAGTAAGCCAATAACACACAGGGTCTCAGGCTAAGTTATGTGTGTTTCACAAGTAAAAGGAAGTTCAAGGACACTCGATCCAGTTTTACATAAGATGGTAAATGACAGCCTCTCTGGCATGCTAACATTTTAGAATGTGAATTGAGAACATGAGTGAAGATGAAGAAAGAAAATTTCAAGTGAAGCAAGAGCAAGTGAAAATTGGTAGAAAAATGTTTGCTGAATTTAGGGAAACTTCAAAGAGACCTTCATAGATGAGAGAAAAGTGGCTAAAAATAAATTAAATCACAAAAAAGGGATTCGCAGATCATCAAAGATTTGTGGGTGAAGTTTACATTTGGATTGAGATAAATATCCTTTGATAAAGACAGCATTTGATTTATATTTTAGAAGGAAGGAAAGGGTTTTAAAAAAGATCCTTTGTCCTTAAATAAACCTCTAGGCCCCTATTATTTTCATACCCTTTTACAGTACTTATCTTAATTTATTTAATCGTATTTTTACACAGGAATTCATTTCTTCATTTAATATATACTAAACAATAATTGCAGCAAATCTGGTGAACATGAGGATTTAAGTAACTCTACAGGCCCAAGTGTCATTGCTAGAAATCTTTATATATTCTTATAGTAATCCTCACAAGAAGAAAACATATTTATAGGCAAATGTTCATTTCATTTTTCTTTAAAAAGAATGCAAATTTTTATACAAACTTTTCTTATATTTAGTCCTGTACCTCTTACCCTTTCCCTCTAATGACCTGTGGTAATTCATCATTAATTTTCTAAAGCATCGAACTCATTCTGCTCATTAGTCAAAACCAGAAAGCAAGCTACCTATTTTGGCTAAAGAATTGTATGCATTTGTTATGACTACTTTAAGTCTCTCTCTCTCTCTCTCTCTCTCTCTCGCTTTATCTCTCTCTCTTTTTAATAAAGGAAACTATCTCTATATAATTTCTAACTCTTTAAGAGATATTTTTTCTCATTGCTCTTTGCTTTTCATTTCTTCATCATTCTTAGAGAATTCTTTTATAAAGACATTTTTTCCAATGAAGACTATAAGGGTAAAACATTAAAACCTGATATAAAAATTGATAATAATACCTAATGTTTGTAGCTGAGCAATTTCCACATGCAATGTAATTCATATACATTTTCACTTAATCTAGTGCAGACTTTTTGATAATACCTTCCATAATAGAAAACTGATTTGTGGCATTAAAGAAGTTAAAAGATCCATGCAACATCTGTTCATGAACATAAAACTTTGCTTATTGAAATTTTATTCCCTTTGTGTCCAGAATATACAATTTCCATGAAATTATCTTTTCGTCCAATATTATTTTTCTTCTCACAAATTTTCATAGACTTCTCTATTTTCTATTACATACTTCATTGCAGTTATATGGGGGACATGTTCTTAGCCTACTGCTTTTCTGAATCTATACATCATTTCTCATTATCTTCTCTATTTGCACAGATTTCTTTGTGGTAGATTTAAACCAATAATAATGGTGAACACAATCAAATGTATTATGTGCATTTATGAAAATATCACAGAAAAACCCATTTTGTATAGTTAATATATGCTAGTACTTGTAATAAAAATTAAAAAAAAATTAAGAGAAGAAATCCTGCTTCTCATGATGAAGCTCCAATGCCAAGAAAATTCTATAGATCTTATAACCAGTCACAGTTTCCATATTTGTAACTGCCTGGGTACACCATTAAGATACCAATTTAATGACACACCTCTGATATAGCAGTAGGTTTTGGTGATATTTATCTTGCATAAGAAATTATGTGATATTTTCAAAGAACATGGTAATTAGTGATTGAGAATAAGATATCTGTTTTATTAACTTCTAAGATGTCAAGTAATTTCTTGACCACCAATCTTCTAAAATGAACTTTTGTTCCTGTATGAGACTGTAACTCCCCCCACAAAGATTCCTTACCTGTATTTATAGTCCACTACTCCTCTTTCCTGCTATTATGCACAAACCTGCAGTTCCTAACAGGTGATGCAGGAAATATTAAAGTAATAGTGTCCACGTTTTGGTGTTTCAACCAAAATACAGAGGAGCTAAGTTTTATTATGATGTTTAAATGTGAATATAAACATCCTCACCATTTTTCTTATCTGATAGGATGTTGTGGGGTAGTGTCTTTGGAGCATGAGTTTGCTTGTTGTTCACTGTGCCATGAATATTACAGATCTATCACAACAGTGCCTCATCATGTTCATTAAATGAATTAGTGAAGAAATAAATGAGTGAAGAAAGTGAAGGAGGGTGAGAAAGAAGACCATATAATTTGACACTTTTAAATAACTAATGCAATTTTCATTTTTATATCAGACATATATCAATAGTTAGTGAAACCTATGTACATTTTTTCACATTGTAAATATACTAGAGATTGACTTTGTGTATGAGAAGAGACTATGTACCTATAAAGCTTTGAAGACACATGGAATTACCCCAAGAATCATTAAATCAGTTTGATTAATATTACATATGTGCCTTCCTAAAGCATTTATTGTATTGTATATTACCAAAAGAATAACCATAATTTTCCTACAACATGACATAGAAGATTCACATAATATTATGTTCTTAAAAATTTGATGCAAAATCAAACCACTGGTTTTTGTATGGCATGGGATCAAAAGGCAAATCATGCTTTTAAGGGTTATTATGTGGTTACTCCAATCTGAAAATACGAAAAAATTTATTTTAAGGTATTGTTTAACATGGTAAAGGGTATCCATGATAAACACAAAGCTAACATCAAACTGAACAGCCAAAAACTAAAAACAGGAACAAGACAAGGATGTCCACTTTCACCATTCCTTTTCAGCATGGTCCTTAAAACAACAGAGCAATCAGGAAAGGAAAAGAGTAAAAGGATATAAGTAGGAAAAGAAAAAGTTAAATTATCTCTGATTTCTGATGACATGATATTATATTTAGAAGATTCAAAAAAATCTACCAGAATACTTCAACAGCTGATAAGCAAATTTATTAAAGTGGCAAGACCAAGATAAACATACATAAATCAACTGATTTCCTATATTACAATAATAAATCAGGTAAAGGACAAATTAGGAAAACTATTCCATTCACCATAACCTCAAAAAAAATACTTGAGGAAGAATCTAATCAAGGAGGTGAAGGACCAGTATAATAAAAACCATAGAACATTGAAAAGAAATTGAGGAAGACCTAAAAGATGAAAAGATCTCCCATTTTTTTGGAAGGCAGAATCAATATTGTCAAAATGGCCATTCTACCGAAACTGTTATATAGATTCAATGCAATCAGCATCACAATATGACTGATAGTCCTCACAGAATGATAAAAGAAGTTTTAAAATTCATTTGAAAAATATGAGAATAAGAATAGACAAAGCAATATTGAGCAACAATAACAATGCTAGAGGTATCACAATACCAGACCTCAAATTATACTGTATAGCTATAGAAACAAAAACACATGATACTGGCATGAAAGCAGACATAAATACCAATGAAATGAAACAGAAAACAAAAGGACAAACCCACACAGACACAGTCATCTGATACCAGACAAAGTTGCCAAAAACGTATCTTGGAGAAAAGATAGACCTTTTAACAACTGGTGTTAGGAAACTTGGATATTCATGTGGGAAAGAATGAAAATAGACTTCTCACACTCACCCTGTGCAAAAGTCAACCTAAAGTGGATCAAATATTTAGGAATTCGACCAGAAACCCTACAAATGCTAGAAGACAATGTAGGCTTGACACTCCAACATATTTCCACAGGTGTTGACTTTCTTAACATGACTCCCAAAGCACAAGAAATAAACCCAAAACTCAGTAAGTCAGACATCATCAAATTAAAAATCTTCTTCATAGCAAAGGAAACAATGGAAAGAATGAAGAGAGAGGTTACAGAATGGGAGAATATGTTTGCCACTTGCTCCTCTGATATCCAGAATATATAAAGAATTAAAAAATATTAACACAAAAAATAAATAACCAATTAACAAAAGGGCAAAAGACCTGAACACACACTTCTCAAAAGAATAAACAGAAATTATGTGAAAAAGCATTTGATATCCTTAACAATCGGATAAATGCAAATGAGAACTGCACTAAAATTTTATCTCATTCCAGTCAGAATGGTAATTATCAAGAATAAAAATAATAATAAATGGTGGTGGGAATGGGGTGGGGGCCCACACATACATTGTTGGTGGAACTGCAAATTAGTGTGAACACTCTGGAAAGTATTATGGAGATTTCTCAAAAACCTAAGAATGGAACCATCAAAAGACCCAGCTATTTTACTCCTCAATATTTATTCTAAAGATCTAAATTGAGCATAACATACTACAGGGATGCAGCCACATCAATGTTTATAGCAGGACCATTCATAATAACCAAGCTATGAAACCAGCCTAGATGCCCCTCAATGGAGAATAGGTAAAGAAAATGTGACATATGTACATAATGAAGTCATGAAGAGGGATCCATTTATGGCATTTGGTGGAAAACAGGTAGAACTTGAGACCATCATGCTACATAGAATTAGCCAGATCTAGAAAGTCAGAGTGTGAATGTTTTCTCTAATATGTGAAAGCTAGGCTAAAATAGGAAAAGAAAGAAAAAGAGAGGAAGGGGATAGCAGAAGGAGAAGGGGAAGGGAAAGAGGAGGAGGAGGAAGAAGAGAAAGAAAAAGGAAGAGAGGAGAGGGAGGAGGAAAAAGGGTGGTGGAACTACATGAAAATAGAATAGAGATCAGTGAACTAGAGTAAGGGGACTTGTGGGAGGGAGGAGTGACAGGAAAAGGGAACAATGGTGGAATGACTCAGACCTAACTTTCCTCTGTGAAGATGCCACAGTGAATCGTGCCTTCATGCATATATACAAGACACTAATTAAACAAAAAGTAGAAATAAATAGAAAGATCAGAGGAATAGAGAGAAGAAAACTAGGTCAGGGAGGAAGGGAGGGAAAGGAGAAAAATGATATTGTTTAATATTGGTTCCTGGTACATTCAGAGGCACTAAGAATTTTCATTTAGACAGGCTCCTCAATGGTACCCATACACCAGGTCCCGCATGTTATACTCTGAGTAATCAAGAATTAGATTATACAACTTATCAAAGGTTACAAGTGATTTTCTGGTATTTCATTATGAAAACATTGACTCTAAAAAGCAGTTTGATTTTAACACAAATTTGCCTAGGAACGTAATGAAAACTGCTTTTCTGTTGCCTAATGGAAGTATGTTAACACAAGCTTCCATTGAAGAATATGTGTTCCTAAAAACTCAAAGAAAGAAAATTAAATTCTCAATCATATGTACCCAGCTACTATGTGAGACTTATAATACAAAGGTCGTAAGTCATTTCACTTTAAATATGAAAAATTTTTAACATATAAATGACCAAAATATTTGCAAAATTTTAAAACTACTTCATTTCCTCAATATTTGAAGTCAATGGAATAAGACAACCTTCAATTCATATAGTAGTCTTTTGGAAAAGAATTTGAAATAATGGCTCCAATTTTGCCATTGTAGCTGTGAGTTTTTATTGGAGAATAGAGAAATCCTTGGTAAGAAAGTAAGTAATATTATTGGTATAGAGTCCAACCGTCTTCACTGTGCATTTCTTGAAGCAGTAGATAGTGTTCTACAGATAGTTTTTATGCATTTTAGCCATATCTGTGCATGGTTTACTCATCAAGAATTTACAGTCTTTTCCAAGCCTAGATTAACAAAGTAATTAACCTTTGATAGGTGTATTTGCTTCTTGCTATCTTGATGTTCACAAATCTATTATAAAATCACCTGATTAGGTAGTTATAAAGACAGGTTGGGTCCATTTTGTTTTCAGCTTCCATAATGTGATCCTATATTCAGCATTTCTTAAAAATCAAATGTGACATTTCCATGGGAAGCACGCTGTCTCTCATGGCTTCGATCTTAAAGTTGAGATGACTTTGATTTTTATTTTTTCCTCTATTTTGTTCTTCAATAATCTGTTAAAAGGAAGTTGAGAGTTGGTGACAAGGTATTGTTTTGCCTCAGGAATCACTGAATCTTCTTTAAGGCTCACATCACTTACTGATGGTTACTATTCAACATGGAGGAAACTTTAGAAATATACCAAGTCTTTCATTAATTTCAAATGAGGGCAGCAGTATTCAGAGGTCTGTTCACATTTCAACAGCTGGTCTGGGTTGAGAAGGAGCAGGCAGGACTCCCACAGGCCAGCAGTGTCTTGAATCCCCATATTCTCTTCACACTGAAGGCGGGCTACAGGTTTCAACTCTCTTGAAATCTAATTGTAAACAAACACCTGTTATCTTTTACATTCTGAATATATTATTAACATATTTGTAATACAGATCAAAGAATTTTGAAATCATTTTCAAGAATATGAATTAGTCAGTATTTTGGTTTTGTTTATTAGTTGATACCTAGAATTATGTTGTGTATTGGCTGATTCTCAGAATATACTGGTTAAAGTGTCACATAAATAAACAAATGAAATATTTGCAGTTTGACAAGTTATTTTTTTTACTTCCATATTTTTAAATTTTATATATATGACAGAAGAATGCATTACAATTCATATCACACATATAGAGCACAATTTTTTATATCTCTGGTTGTACACAAAGCAGAGTCCCACCATTTGTGTCTTCGTACATGTACTTAGGGAAATGATGTTATCTCATTCCACTGTCTTTCCTACCCCAATACTCCCTCCCTTTTCTCCCTCCCCTTTTCCTTTTGCCCTATCCAGAGACAAGCTATTTAATGACATCAACTAAAAGAACCTTCCTCATATTAGAAAACATGATTATAATTGTGTTTGGTTGTTATTAGTTACAGTGCTGGGGATTAAGCCCACGGCCTGATAAATACTAGTCAAGTGTTCTACCACCAACCTGGACCCTCAGGCCCAGAAAACAGTTTCATTACTTTTTCATTTTTTAAATATTTTGTTTTAGTTGCAGTTGGACAGAATACCTTTATTTTATTTTTATGTGGTGCTGAGGATTGAACCCAGCACTGAGTACACACTAGGTGAGCTCCCTATTCTTCAGCCCCAACTCCAGTCCAACATTACTTGTTCTTAATGGGTTTCATTGGATTCATAGGCATGAATTTATGTTTCTACATATTTTAATTGCTCTTTTCCTATTGTATGTGACATGGTAAATAAATGCAAAAAAATATAGAATTTAGGAAATGTTTACTGATTCTTCCTACTTCTCAGAGAACTAAAAAAACAAAAAATGAAGTGCCACACCCTTGCCTGCCTTCTATGTGCGGCTCTTGTAAAATGTCTATGTCTAAGAGACTGCTAAGCATCTTCATCACGACTTAAAGAGAAAATATCAGAACTTTTCACTATCAACAAATGTTAAATGTGGTTTTATGAGGAATAGTGATTATATTTTAAGTCTGTTATCCTGAAGTATTAACTAGTAATTTAAGACAACTTTTCGGATTGTTAAAGTGCACCAAAACCACTCCGTTCTTGAAACATCTTTACTGTGGTTTTGGAGTTTGGGTTTTAGTTACATATGGAAAAGTGTGCATTTTACTCTGTGTGTTGTTTGACTTGAGAACTCACATTTCTTTGGCAGGCTTCATACATCATGGTTTACCAAAGCAATGTTACTTTCATCATACTTAATAACAATAGTTCTGAATCCCTAATGATTAGCCACACGACTAAACGAACTAAACGAACATATGACCTTGCATTAGGAAAGACTGGCCAGAAGTTGTAACTGCAATTTAATAGCTCTGGTGCCAAGTGTAAAATACATAAACTTGTCTGAGTTTCATTTTCTCTTCAAATATGAGGAACTAATACTAATTACACAAAATATTGAGTATTTAGTGAACATTATGAAAGTGTTGTATATATTTCAAAAATATATGGGTAATTTTTCCACATATCATTTTAATTATCTTCCTCAAAAATTGTTACAGGCATATTTGATTGTTTTTTCATTAATCTACAGAGAAAAGCAGCTCAACTCTCCTCTCTCTCTCTCTCTCTCTCTCTCTCTCTCTCTCTCACACACACACACACACACACACACACACTGTAATTTGTCACTCAGTTGTCTCACACGTTCTAATAATGCTCAGAGCCTTTGACAGCTCATCATTCTATATCTCAAGCATGTATTTTGAAAGATTTGGGCACATCCTTAAAGTTTTAACCAAGTGATTAATTTCAGAAAATAATTTTTTATATAAAAATGAAGTAAAATTAGAAGAGTTAAATTTGCCTATTTCCTGTCCCAGTGCATTCTAGCTGCTATAAGAATGTCATAAACCTGTGTCTTAGAAACAACAGAAATGCACTTCTCACAGTTCTGGAAGTTAGTGAGGGCCACTTGCATTTTTCATAAGTGCCCAATTATTTTCAGTCTCTTCACATAGTAGAAGATGCAGACACTTCTCTGGGATCGCTTTTATAAGGCCACAAGTCTCATGCATGAAGACCCAGCCCTTATGATTTAATCATCACCCAAAGGTTCCACTTGCAAGCCTCATCATCTGGGGCATTTATTTGAATAGATGAATTTTTAAGGAACATAGCATTCTGAAGCTTCTCCCTTTGACTGTTATACTTGAATCATTTCATGCCAATGATTAGCTTCCATCCTTTCTGTTCACAAAATGTGTTTACTCAGCAAAATAAAAGAAATGATGAACATCATTTGATGATGGAGATGGAACCCTATATTTGTCATCAGTTTCTAAGAAATCTAGGATAATACTAGATTATCTTGAATACTCATATCAGGGAAAATCACTTCAGCTTTCAATTTTTACTTCTTTTTGCTTGAGAGAAGACACCAGCTAATTGATATGAATTAAAACTTAATATATAAAACCATATGACATATTTTTCCTCTCAAATACTTACTATTAAATATAATATCTTTCAATATCTTTAGAAACACTTATATACATCTCATTCATTATTAGAATATACAATAAGTGTATTGATTTTATTAAAAAGCTTGAGTGCCCAAAGACTTGCAAACAGTAAGAAACACAGTAAAGAGAACAGGATTTGCTCCAAAGATAGAACTATCACATGTTTAATTTCTAGAACACGAGGAAAGTTTTGCAAATGAACCCACATAAGTAAAGTTTTGTAAAGGTCATTTTCCAAATAAAAATAAAAACAAATAGGAATTTTACTTGGTCTTGTAAATCAACCAAAATTATAACACTTGTTATTTTTAATTTCTGTATAGAAGAAGCTAAAATTCCTTTTCTTTCTCCAGGCAAGGAACATTGTTAGCAGTACAACATTGTGGAGTCTAGTGTTTAGTAGTCCATTTTGTACAACCCAATCCTCAACTGTTATAGTGTGCAATAGATTTGGAAAGAAATACACCTAAAATGTGTACCAGTGTATGTTGGGGTATTGTCAGCAACTTCAAAAATTTTGCTCATGTTTTTCTGGACATCACTAAGTAGTGGTGTCAAAATATGAAATTACAATAAGTTTACTGTGAATATTGACTTGTCTTTTATTTGAAACTCTAGAATTGAAACATAGCGCTATGTAGTGAACAAATATGGCTGAGCACATAAGAGTCTGTGACTTAAGAACTTTTTCTTACAGTTAGAAGTTGCTCCACTTGTTTTTGGAAATAATGTCATATGTATGTATTTGTATAATTCATAATACAAATATAAAATCATATGTATATATACACACACAGGAAAGCAGCCATATGGATGAGCACCATAGGAAAGGAAGTCTCAGGAATAGTTCAGAAAACTGTAGTAGGGGGCATACCCTAAGGGCTTCCAGAGCCCAAGGTCTCATAATTAGTAAACTTTTAGAGAAATTCACCTATGCTCAGATCTATTAGATTCCAAAGTCCATAGTAACACTGCATATTTGAGCCAAATTGCCTGTTTCACTTTTTTTTTTTTTTTTTTTTTTTGCTGTCGTGACAAATTACCAGAAACAAAACAGATTTGTTGTGTCAAACTTGTAGGTCATATGTTGAAAATGAATGCTTTCAGGATAGAATTAAGGAGCCACAAAGCTGCATTTCTGGAAACTATAGAGGAGAATCTACTTTTCATTCTTTTCTAACTTCTAGAGGATCCTTGAGTTTTTTAGCTCAGTGCCTGACTTCTTCATTTTCTAACCATTGATGACTGCTTGAATTTTTTTCATATCACATAACTCTCATCCTTTTGCCTTCCTTTTCCACTTTGAAGAGTTTTTGTGATTACAATATGCTCACCTGCCTAATCTCAATTTCAGATGATTGGCAACATTAATTCCATCTCCAACCTTAATTATTTTGCCTTATAACTTGACATATTCACAAATTTTAGGAATTAGAATATGAATGTCTTTGAGGTTTGAGAAATACTTAGTCTGCCTGAAACACTTCCTTATAATATAAAATATTTGTAACTGGTAGACCTAAGATCTGGCCTGTACTAGAAGGGAATGCTTTGCCAGTCCTAAGAGTTGAGATGACCCCTGTATTGTTCAAAGTATTTTCTAACTGATTTTTGCATTTATTTCCTCCATTATTCTTAGAGATTTTTTTTTATTCAGGAATTTCTAATGAACAGTATGATGACTAAACCATAATGATAATATCTAAAGTTTACATTTGAGCAATTCTCATTTGTAACATAACATATGCATTCCCATTTAATTTGGACCCAATATTATGATAACACCTTCCAGATGAGAAAAGTGCAGTTTCATGATGATAAACAAACTTTAAGGTCACAGCAGAATTAGCTTATGGGAATTAAGCTTTCTTTCTTGATGTTTCATTCTCTTTGCTTCCATGATAAAAACATTAACAAGATATTGTCTTCCTTTTGGCTATTCTCTTCCTCTTCATAGATTTTCCTGGATATCTTCATTTTCTCTCTCATAGTATATTATGGTGTTATGAAGGATGTATCCTCAGCCTACTTCCCTTCTGAATGAAACATCATGTATGATGTCTTCTATGTTCAGAGTGCTGAATACAATCAATATGCTGGTAAGTTCCAAAGCTGCAGCTCTAGTATGCATGTTCTGCTCCCCAGTATCAACTTATGCAATTAACTCATTTCTGCATTTCTGTAGTATAATTGCCTTCAGCCTGTCTATTTAATCTATTATTTGTTTAACACTTGAAGATCTGGAATGCAGCTCATCACTGTGCCTCCAGTGCCAAAGAGGTTTTATGATATCCATTACACAGTCACATGTTGTTTAATATAGTCAGTTGCTGTGTTTTCCTTTTGATAACTCAAGGAGATAAATACTGTTGGTTTTAATTTTAGTTAAAATAAATATGAGGGACTGTGGTAACAGACTACACAAAATGCTTTGATCATAGGCAAATATAGGAGGAGAAGGAGGATGTGATGGAGGAGGATTCGGCACAAACATCACTCCAAATACCAAACTTGGGTAGCATTGCTAAAGCATCTATGTAATACCACACTTGTGATAGACCCCTGAACCTTTAATGATATTTCCGTGAACACCATGGCATTTTCAAAGACCATGCTGGCCTTTATAGATGATCAGATATCTCTTTCCCTTACTTATAATATATCAGATATGTTCTGGCCCATCAATCTAAAATATCCTACTACTGTGACTGACATTAAAATCATAAATAGCGCAGGGTTTTCCTTTGGTTTATAACCCATTGTTCCTGTTTCCCACTGTCATATAGAATCCTTGTTCCTAAACTGTTGAATCAGAAAAGGAGAAAAATAATATGTACCCTTTGACCTTCCAAACTCAGGTTCCATCATTTTAGTTTTATGGTAGCTTCAAATATTTTAACTTCCACTTGTAACCTGGTAGGATATGGTTGTTTGGTGGATCCTTGGAGCACCATGTTGGTTTGCAAAGCTGTGAATATCACAGGTCTGTTGCAACAGTAGCTAATAATTCTGGTTACAGGAATTAATGAAACATAAGTGAAAGAGGAAAGTTACGGATTGAGAGAAAATAAAATGAAGGGAGGCAGTCATTTAACTCGTTCAAAATCACTAAAATCAGGTTCATCTTTAAAAATCAGTCATATTGCTGTCTGAGGTGGACTCCCGGGAGCCAGTGTGCCTTTTGACCTGCCACAGCCACACTTCTTGATGTCTGCGACTTCTGCACCTTCATCCAGCCCTCAGTAAGACTTCATGCCCCCAGAGTAAGCTAATTCTTCTTCCTTTGGTTCCTGCAATTGAACCCAGTGTTGTTAATCACTGAGCCACATCCCAGCCCTTGGAGACAGTCTGGCCTAATTGTCCAGGCTCGCCTACTATTGCTGCCGTCCTCTGGGGATTATAGCCTTGAGCATGCCCACCCTGGCCTCAGCTAATTGTTCACATGAAGATAAGACTAGCATATTGAGTCGCCAGTGGTGGTAGAGAACCCTGGTCTCATGGACCCTATTAGGCTACTAGGATGCCCACTAAAGAGGATGTGCAGGGGTGAAATGGGAATGTGGTTTCCCCTAGAGGCATTATTACTGGGTACCCTTAACTCTAGGCCATTTTCAGTATGCCTAATTTCTGGTGGCCAGTAGGTTTGACATTCATGTTCCAATTGGAGAAGTGTCCAATCCTAACCCTCAGCTACAGAGGAATTCAGAGAGTTACAGACTTTCAGTGTTGCCTAGGTTCCCTGTGCCTTTGATTCCCCCTTTCCAAAGGGCCCCCAAGGGAGACTGGGATTGTGGGGAACTGCCAGAGCCTTATCCATTGCTGAGATCTGCTTGGGAAGGTGGCTCCCTGCACTGGACATCCTCCAACCTGGGCCAAGTGTTGGCGTTGCAGGCAGGAACTACAACCCAGCTGAACATTGTCTTTAATAAACTGTTTTCTTTGAAAAAAAATCAGTCATATTTTAATACTTAGTAGACCTTATATATCTTTTTGTTCCACTGAACATATATTAGAGATTCATTTGGTTTTGCACAATAATGAAAAAGAGCATGTGTCAAGGATGATTATACCACACGAAAAGTCATTTTAATTGAATTTGACTGCATTAATTAATTTATTTAAGAAAACATTTAAATTTATTGTATATCAACTGGGGAATATCCCTAATTCTCAATCTCAAGACACATAATGCATTGATTATTTGGTTTCTCCAACTTTGTAGTTCACAATCAATCACCAGGACATGAGTTCAAATGTGTGTTCCTAGGGCAGCCTCAGAAGTTCAATCCATCAAATTTGGAAAAAAGGATCAAGAATACTCGACCAGTGTAATTTCACATCATGCTCAACCACAAGAATGAGATCCTAATTAGAATAAGTTATACTCCATGTATGTCAAAATATATTCTACTGTCATGTATATTAAAAATAACAAAGCTAAATAATATGAAATAAGAAAATATCTTCATGTTGTGGAGACAAAGAAAAAATTATTAAATAGCACAATGATCACTAAAATTTAAGTAATTTGTTGGTAAAGTGGACTATATTAAATTAAGAACTTTTGTTCATCAAATGTCATTATCAGAAGAGAACAAAGTGGGCTGGGGATGTGGCTCAGGCGGTAGCGCGCTCGCCTGGCATGCGTGTGGCCCGGGTTCGATCCTCAGCACCACATACCAACAAAGATGTTGTGTCCACCGAGAACTGAAAAATAAATATTAAAAATTCTCTCTCTCTCTCTCTCTCTCTCTCTCTCTCTTAAAAAAAAAAGAAGAGAACAAAGTTAGCCACAGAGAAAAAGTTACTTGCAACACATGTAAAGGATGGTCTGTCCACAATATATAAAAGTTTTTCAATCCCACAAAATATATACAGACAACTCAATATATCTTCTTTACAAAATATATTATCCAAAAAACTAATAGCCTATGAGAGGAGCTTAGCCTAATTAAAAATTAGGGAAACACAAATTGAAAAAAAAAAAACATCTACCCATGAATTATCAATTCCAGACCCAGCATATCCCCAGAGAAATTCAAGTATTTGTGTATAAAAAGACATTTTCAAGAATGCGTATAGCAATGTTATTTGTAACAACACCAAATTTGAAGCAACTCCAATGTACTCACAGTAGAAATTGTGATGCACACCATTCAGTGAGATACTCTATAGCAATAGTGACTGAAAAAAAAAAATCTCAGAAACATACAACAGTAATTTTCCAAACATTACTTTGAGCATAGAAATTCAATACAAGAGAACACATAGTATGTGACTTCACTTATATAAATACAGGAATAAGAAAAACTAAACTACAGGTTTGGAAGCCCACATAGTAAAGAAATAGTGAGGGAATATTCTGTGAAGGGAACCTAAGTTTGGAGATGATGAAAATGTCCCATTGGTTATAGTAATACATTATAATGAGCAGTGTGCTTATGATATCTACACTCTTTTATGTGTGCTATATTTTATATTTTTAAATTCAGCAATTGTTTGTGGGATTTTACATTATTACAACCATTATGGAAATCAGTATGGAGGTTTCTCAAAAGACTAGGAATGAAAGCATATGACTCATTTATACCACTACGTGTTATCTGTGCTAAAGAATTAAAGTCAGCATACTATGGTCATACATGCATACCCATGTTTATAGAAGCACAATTCACAATAGCCTAATCATTAAACCAGCCTAGGTGTCCATCAATGGATGAAAGAAAAAATAAAATGTGTTTTATATATATACACAGTAGAGTTTCATTCAACCATAAAAGAGAATGAAATTTCAGGAAAATGGATGGTACTAAGAGCATTATGTTAGATGAAATACATCAAACTCAGAAAGCCAAGGGATGTACATTTCATCTCATATGCAGAAGGTAGAGAGAAGATTGAAAAAAAAAATTGGGGGAATTTCCTGACAAGAGAAGGGAGATGAATAGAATGGAGGAAGAGGACCAGGAAGTTGGAGGAAAAAGGGAAACAATGAAATATTGGGGAACAATGAAACAGATCAAAATATATTATTATATCGTATGCATGTACAAATATATAAGAATGAATCCCACTATTACACATAATTGTAATGCACCAATAAAAAATTCAGCAATGCACTAAAACAAAAAAACAAAAAACAAAGAAATTCAGCAATGCACTAAAACAAAAAAACAAAAACCAGAATTTGTATTTCAAACAAACTCCCATTTGGCACTTATTCTGGTGATCACATGTGTGACAATCTGAGTTAAAATGTCCTGTGCTATATAGTTTATCAAAATATTACCAATGATTTTCTGATATCATTTCTGAGAACAAGAAATTAACTAATCAGCAGCAAGTAAGTGGATTTTTGCATAATTTTTCCTATGAATACTGTGAATATTTTCTCCTTTGTTCACTGTAATCATGTAAACACACAGATTCTGCTGAGGGACATGAGTCCCTGTGGATGCAAAATTAGTAAATTAAATTTCCAATCATAAGCACCCCGTTACTATGTGAAGTATATGGCACATAGTGCCTTGGGTCACTGTTTACATGAGAACAGTTTTATCATAGATTATCCCCTAATTACTGAATTTCAGCAAATATTTGCATCTAGTGCATGACTTTAAGTTTTCTAAAATGAATAGAATAAGGTAAAAGTTTCAAACAATGATCTGTAGGAAACACAATTGAGATTAGTAATGACTCAAACTCTGCCATATTGTTTATGATTTATTACAGAACAGGTAAAATATTAGTAAATGGTAACTAATATTATTGGCATAGAATCTTGCCATCTTGGAAGTACATTTGTTGAAACAGAGAACATGATGATCTACCCAAACAGTTTTCATCATTTCAACCATTTTGTGCTCTGTTTGCTCCAGAATGTGTTTCCCATTGTCTTCTCCTCACAAACCTCCACTAATAGAGGGATTAACCTTTGTTGGGTCATTTTGTTTCCTGGTGACTTGGTTTTCATGAACTTCTATTGTAAAACCACATTGTTAAATTGATGTTAGAATCCATAGAGACAGATTTCCGGCATTATTTTGAGTTTCCTTCTCATAGTGATCTCATACTGACATTATTTAGGAAAACAAAGGTGGCATTTCAGTGTCTTTAAATGCACCAGCTCTCTAGGGAAGCACATCATCTCTTCAGCTCAGCTTCCACTCAGCTCTCCTGACTCTTGAGTCTCATCTTGTATACAGGTAGTGTATTTATGTACAAGGTAACACGAGGTCTCAGTTGAATCTTTTCAAACTAAAATCAAATACAAATAATCATGTGTATCATATATTGATAAGTTTTCATAAAGAAACAATTAAGGATTTGATGATTCCATGTCAGGATCTGAAGGTGAGTTCAAGACTCAATTCCTCTGACCTCAGCAAACTTTGTACAAAGTGAATGAGGTGGAATGAGAACTTGTGTGTTCCTTTTCCCTGTTTGGTAGGTTACTCAGAGTCTCCTTATTTTCTTGACTAAATATATCATGTTCACTTTCTCAATAATGACTTTGATATGTTACTTATAGAGTAATTTTAAAGTTGATAAGAATATAATGTAAGTTCTTCATTTTTAAATGTATGTTTTTTCCATGTTGTAAGTTTTTCAGTTATTGTATTCCATCAGTGAATATTTTCCTTCATCTTTACATAGCCCTTTTCTGCATTGAAACAGATCTGTAATTCTTTAAAATTAACACTATATAATAGACTTCTCTGTGTTTTATATTTGTTTTCTTTATATTTTCTATTTTATTTTCCATTTTCCATAAAATAATATTTTTTATGATTTCAAATTTTTGTCATTGTGTTTTTTGGAAAATATGTTCTCAAACTCCTTAAATTATGTATCAGTATATACTTATCTTATAGATGTATATCTATACATCTGTTTATTTATGCATCTGTCCATCTTCTTTCATCTATATGTATAAAAAACACTTAGTTTTAACCTTCCCTTGATCCCCCATTTAAATTAACATGGGAATAAATTCCAGTTTCTCAAAGTAGCTGAAAATACTTTTTTTTCTGTACCTATTTTCAGTTAGAGGTTTCTCTTAACAATATTTTCAGTGGTCTAATTCTCAAGAAAGAAAACTGATTTGTCTTCAGTGACTCTATTATAATGCCAGTCCCTGTTGTTTATCGTGCTACTTTCTAAATTTTTTATATTATGCCTTCATAACCATCCATCATGGTATTATCAAAATTCACATAGTCTCACCACCATAGAAATGGTCTTCTTGTATCCAGTTCTGGCCTCCTCACCTGCTGCACTATTTGCACTTTGGCCTGGTATCCTCTTTCATGTATTCTTATTTCATATCAGTCTCCCCAAAAGTCTCTACTCATCCATAATCAACTCAAATTTTACTCTGATTATCTTTGTCTATTTAAAATATTAACTCATGTGCTTTTATAGTAATTTAATATTTTCATATCAGAGCACACCCTGTTAGTTGTCAGAGTTCCCTCCAATCCTTCTGTGATGTCGGGCCATGTGTTTCAACCATGTGTCAGGTATCTCTAGAATGTTTCTCAATGCTTTGAAGCACAGTGGAAATGCTAAATGCTTTTTACATGAGTGCGGGAATGAAGAATTATCTGATTCTCACTTGTGCTTTTATAGGACTCAGAACAATATGAGATTCTTGGTCTTTGCCTTTCTCCTGGCTCTCATGGTTTCCATGATTGTAAGTATGTTAGGCAATTGTGAAGGATGTGTTCTCAGTGACTATTCAATGCTTCTGAATTATTCCTTGTGTTGTGAACTATTACATTGCATTGATCAGAGTCCGACTTTATAAAATGAGTATTTTTATATGTCCAGATTCTTTGAATTAAGCAATTGAACTTTACTAAGGACATAGAATAAATCTTCAATGTATTATTCAAGGCACTCAAATCAAATTGCTTTATATAAAGGCAAAAATATTTAAAAGTGTTCCAGAAATGGTGAAACAGAGAGCTCAAGTGAAGTGTAGGCTATAAATCTCTAGGTGATATGGAGTCAGAAGAGTTTGATCAAAGTCCATTAAAATCTAACCCAATTTTGTAATATGTCAAAAGAGGAATTTTCAAGTCATTTTTCACATAGCCTATCTGCTCAAGTTCACAAACACTCATTCCCAGCCTTGGAAATAAAATATAATGAAGCTGCTGCTTTTCTTCCTTAAATAAGCTGTAGATCTACCAAGGTTCCAGTGCCCAGCTGTGTTGTGATTTACTGCTCTGTGTCACTGAGAAAGTCCTGCACCTAGAGACATCTGTCTTCATATTCTAATTCCTCCTCCTTTCCTCTCCTCTTTTTACTTAGTGACAAGTAGCATGGCCTCTAAAAAAGACATCAGTCACTAGTTCTATGGATTTTTTGGGCAACAAGTTGCTTATGAGACCACCATTTATCAAAATTTTTAAAAAAGGACAGAAGAGGAAAAATTAAAATCTAAGAAAAACAGAGAAAATCATAATAGCAGACTCTATCAGCCATTCAAATATTTGAATACAAGTAGGTTTTGAGTTACATGTAGATTATCTATATTAAAATTTCATTTTCAATTTTCATCTCATATCTATGGTGCTATAATGTTTCTCCATTTCACATACATTGGAAATATGGGCTAAAGTAAAATAGGTATTTGGATATAATAAACTAATTATAGCAAAAGCTTAGTTTATGCTCCTTTTAAAATTACATTGAACAAAAATAACAAGGTGAGTTTATCATCTACTCAAAATTTTACCTTCATTCTGCTTAATCATTATTGTGAGAAATTATGCCTTTCTATATTAAATCTAGATTAATAAAATTGAGATGTTAGCTAATTCCTCCTTTTCTTTTCTTCCTAGGGAGCTGATCCATCTGATGGGGTAAGATAGTTCCAATTACTGAAAATATTTTACTACAGCATGTATGATATTTATTTATTTGTTTATTTATTTATTATACTGGGGATTTAACCCTAGTTTGCTGTACTACTGAGCTACACCCCCAGTTCTTTTCAATTTTTGAGAGTCTCACAAAACTTACTTAGGGTCTAAGTGGTGAGTCTGGTCTCAAACTTGTGATCTTTCTGCCTCTGCCTCCGCAGCTGTCAGGGTTATACATGTGCACCACATCTAGCTCATCTGGCTCATAATTTCAGTTTTAATCTTTTACTTTCTTCCCCCCTCCTCATTTTACAGAGACATCATAGTCTCAGAGGCAGCCACTATGTAAGTATTCCCCTGGTAATTTTGCAAAGTCCAAATATATTTTCTCCCTAGTGTCTCTTCCATAAAAAGAACCACATTTCTTTGAAATGTGTGTATATTGTGACTAAGTAATGTAAATGCAGATTTCATTAATTTATTACACGTTGGAAATGATCCAAATATTTTTTAAAAAATACTTCATCATTTTTATATAAATATATATAAATACATGAAATACATATATAATATTTTTGAAATATATATTTCATATATAATATACATGAAATATATTAAAATATATTATGTATGTATAATATGTATACACATATATACATATATAATATATAAATATATAATATATATTAAATATATATAAAATATATAATGTATAAAATATATATGGAGTATATAAATATATATAATATATATTAAATATATATTTATATAAAATATATAAATATATATTATATTTATTTATATATTTATTTATATGTGATGCTGGGGATCCAACACAGGGCTTCACACATCCGAGGCAAGTGCTCTCCTGCTGAGCTACAACCCTAGTCCACATCCAAGTATCTTGGATATTAATTTAGATGGACACACATAATGCTAATCAAAAGAAGCCAAACATTCACCTGGAATTTAACTATTTTTATTTGATAGTTTTCTTGAAGTAATAAATGGTTTAAATTCTATGAAATTCGAGATGTGCTTAATGAAGAATAGAGAAGTATAATGACATATAGAAAGTAGTGAATTTCTACCTTCTGATGATTTGGGGGTTATAAATTTATTATTATTTACTATTATATACTATTATATATTATTTATTATTATAAACTAACAATATTAAATGATTTAAAATTTTCATTATTTAACATTTAACTGTAGTCCCCATGACCCTTTGTTTTAAATGCTTTTGATTTTGATTTTACACCTAGTAATTATACATATAAAAGGGATACAACATGGTTTTTCCATTCTTCTCTTTTTATGTTTACAATTGGGTCTTTGTATGTTGCCCAGGCAGATTTAAAGCTCCTGGTTCAAATGATCCTCCTACCTCAGCCTTCTGACCAGGTGGCACTGTAGGCACAGCCACCATTGTTGCTTTATATGACCTTTATATATATATGGGTAATGATCAGACAGGGTGACTGATATATTTATCAGCCAAGACATATAGTACTTCTGGTTTAGGGAACATTAAAATTTTTCTTTCAAAGCAATTTTGAAATATCTGTTTTTAACTATAGCTGTTCTACTCATTCCATTGCAAACCTGTACAGTTAACCATCCTGTTTTCATATTTCCATCTCTCTTACTGATCTGAAGCTCTGTTAAACATTATTCTCATTTTTATTGCCTAAGATAGGATAAAATGTTTAGCTTCCACATGTAAGTGACAGATGCAGAATGTTTCTCTCTGTTCCTGGTTTTTTCATCATGTCCTTCAGTTCCCTTTATATTTTTATGCAAGACAGATTTTCATTATTTGTTTATTAAGCTAGAAAATATTCCATTGTGTATATATACATATTTTCTTTATCCTTTCATCTATTGATGAGCACGTGAGCTGATTCTAGATATGGAATATTGTGAATCACACTCCATGAAAGATGTCAGTGCAGATGTCTCTTTAGCATATTGGTTTTGGTTCCTTTGCATATACCCACTAGTGTGATAGCTGGAACATATGGGTGTTCTATTTCCAGATTTTTGAGGAACCTCTGCACTGTTTTCCATAATGGTTATACTAAAATACATTCTTATCTGCATTGAACAAGAATCCTCTTTTCCGTAGCAGCACCTGTTTTTCTTTGGGGGCGGCGGAGAGTACTGGGCATTTAACTTAGGGGCACTCAAACACTGAGCTACATCCCCAGCCCTATTTTATATTTTATTTGGAAACAGGGTCTCACTGAGTTGCTTAGTGTTTCCCTTCTGCTGAGGCTGACTTTAAACACTGGATCCTTCTTTCTCAGCCTCCAGAGCCACTGGAATTATAGGCATGTGCCACCACACCAGGCCAATTTTTTTTGGTTGTTTTTGAGAGCAGCCATTTTATCTAGAGAGAAGTGTTATTAATATTTGGTTTTGATATGAATTTCTCTGATCTTAACTATGTTGAACATTTTTTAATGTATTTTTTAAAATTTGGATATCTTGTTTGAGAAATGTCTCTTCCTGTTATTCTCCAATTATTGTTATTATTTTTTATCAGATTGCATACTTTTTGCTGTTATTTAGTTCCTTACATAGTCTGGAAATACAGATGAATACTTTGCAAATATTTTCTCCTATTAGGCAGGTTGCCTGTTCATTGTGTTGATTAATTCTTTGGCTATTCAAAGATATATTATTTAGGTGTATATATTTTATGGCAATGTTTATCAACATTGCTTTTGTAGCCTATGCTTTTAGGTTCCCAGACCAGTATTTTGAAGCATTTCCACTATGCTTTCTTCTAGTAGTTTCATAGATTTAAGGATTAAGTTTAGGTCTTCAATCTATTCTGAGTCATACAATGAGAGGTATGGGTCTAGTTTCTTCTGCACATTCGTACATAGTTTTCCAACCAACATTTATTGAAGAGATTGTTCTACTTTCCATAGTTTTTTTCCTGTCTTTGTCCAACATCAGCTTGCCATGAATATCTGGCTATGTTTCTAGGTTCTTTGTTCTGCCCTTTGTTCTGATAGCCTCCTTATGCCAATATAATGCTGTTTATGTTATTATTAGAATGTTTTGAACTCAGGTATTGTAATGTCTCTGGCTTTATCTTTTTTATATTATTTACTTATTATTTATGTATTTACTTGTGTATTTTGCTCACTTTTGCTTTGGATAATTGGGGTCTTTTGGGGTTCCATTATGATTTTCTGATCGTATTTTCTAGTTCTGTGAAGAATGTCACTGGCATTTTTATAAGGAATTGCATGGAATCTGTTTTGCCTTATTTTGTTCTTATTCTATTCAATTCATCTAAAGCAGTTGAGAATTTAATCTATATTCACAAATATGACTGACAGACACATGCTCTCATTCTGTTAATTTGTTTTTGATAGTTCATATTCTATGTTCCTTATTCCCTCCTATTTACTTTTCTTTGGAACCCATTGCTTGAAGAGTTATTGCATTTCTTGGAAGCATCTGTTATCTTGCTGCACAGGGCTGCCCAATTTTTATATTAGTGCCTTTGCAGAACAAGCTGCTTAGTGTTGACCTCCCAGGTATTTCCATGATCAATGGGAAGAGGCAGCATCTCTTGGCTGCTTAGCAAGGCTTAACGACTGTGGAATTAATGGAGGGAGAGTCTTATTGCTTCCATAAATTCTTGGAAGGATAGGGTGGCAACATGGAACCTTTCATCAGAAGGCTGGGTGCAGAGTACAAGGTTAGCTGTTCTCTTCTGTAGTCAAAGCAAGGATGCTATAACCTACTATCTCCCTGATAGGATTTAGGATCTTTAAGGACCATAACCTTCTGCAGGGGTGAAATCTCAATCAGGCATCGTGGTGCATGTCCAAAGTCCCTGTGAATTGGGAGGTTGAAGTAGATTCAAAACCAGCCTATGCAATTTAGTAAGATTTTGCCAATCTATTTCTATCATCCCCCTGCCAAACTCCCTTACTTTGGGCTAGACTCTACAAATCAGAGAGAATATTTGGCCTTTGGTTTTCTGGGATTCTTTCACTCAGCATGATATTCCAGTACAATTCATTTACTGAAAAATGCCATAATTCATTCTTTTTTATGGTGGAGTAACTTTCCATTGTGTATATATATATACCACATTTACTTTATCCATTCATTCATGAAGGACACCTCAGTTGTTTCCATAGCTTGGCTATTGTGAGTTGAACTGCTATAAATATGGATGTAGGTGTGTTACTTTAGTATGCTGTTTTTAAGTCCTTTGGGTATAGAAAGAGAAGTGGGGTAACTGGGTCAAATGGTGGTTGCATTCCAATCAGTTCAAAGGCATTTTCATACTCCTTTGCAATCTGGTTGGATCAATTTGCAATCCACCACTGATGTATGAGAATACCTTTTTCCCCACATCCTTGCCAACATTCATTAGTATTTATATTCTTGATAATTGTCATTCTGAGTGGAGTGAGATGGAATCTCAGTGTATTTTAATTTGCATTGCTAGAGATATTGAACTTTTTTCATATATTCTTTGAACATTAGTATTTCTTCTTCTGTGAAGTGTTTGTTTTGTTCCTTTTTAAATTTATTGGTTGGGTTACTTATTTTTCTGGTGTTAAGTTTTTTTGAGTTCTTTGTATATACTGAAATTAATGACTTATCTGAGATAATGGTGGTAAAGATTTTCTCTCATCTGTAGCATTCATTTACATGTTCTTGATTTTTTTCTTTTGCTGTGAATAAATTTTGGGGGCTGGAAGAGTACTTGCCTAGTAAGTTCAATTGCCCTGAGTTTAATTACCAGCACTATGAGAGAGAGAGAGAGAGAGAGAGAGAGAGAGAGAGAGAGAGAGAGAGAGAGAGAGAGAGAGAGAGGAGAGAAATATAAAGGCAATAAAAATTAACTTATTTTTAATAAAAGGATTGTGCAGGTTATTAAAGTTCTGTAGATGAAGTACAGATTTGGGTAAGATGGAAACCACTGGAAAAGAACATGACTTCGTTTATATTTTTGAAGGAATGCAGGGTTTGAAGGAGTTTTACTTATACTTTGGCCTTACATAACACACAAGAACTTAATATTCCCATATATTTTCATGCTAACCACTCATTCCTCATTTCACTTCTTTTTGGATAACAAAGCCCTTTATTTCTTCATTCAATACATAATTTAAATAATTTTAACCAATCCGTTGAACTTCAGACTTTACGAGTTCCCATGGGCACATTCTCCAGGCTTGACATTGTACATATTGTTACATGGCTCCTCTCTCAGGGAAATTCAGATCTACCGGCAAATGTCCATTTCTGTTTTCTAAATGAAGAATACAACATAGCTTACAAAATCTTTCCTCTTATTTGGACCCACATCTTCATCTCTCACCCTTTTCCCACAAAGAGTTTTGATAATACATCATCAATTGTGTGAAACAGTTAACACATCTCAGCCAATAGTCAATTCCAGGAACAACCAACTTTAAAAATGATGTTTTTCACTTGGTATGATTACAAAAATCTTTCCAGTTCCACCCTTTAAGAATAATTCTTGTCTTTTAACTTCAAATTCTTGACTTCCATTGTTAATGACATGACACTCATATTGTCCAAAAATATTGTTTCATTTTTTCCCCATAATTATTGAAGAATTGCTTTAGGAAGATGTTCTTTCCAAGCTGGGTGTGATGGTGCACACCAGCGTTGCAGGGGGCTGAAGCAGGAAGATGGAAAATTTCAGGTCAGACTGGGCAATGTAGCAAAACCTTGTCTCAAAATAAAAATAAATAATAAGAAGAAAATGGGCTGCGAATGTAGTTCAGTGGCACAATACCTGTGTGCTCAATTCCAAGTAAAAGAGAAAAAATTTACTGTGAAGACTTTAATGGCAAAAATTAAATTATGGTTTTAATGGTTAAAATAATGATCATGCTTTATTATTCATATCTGAGTATTTTTATTGGAAATGTAATTTGTACACATTTTTCTTTAATATGACTACACCTGTGATGAGATATCTGCAGTAATGACATTGAGCAACCTCCACATTTAATTTAACATTTGCTCACTGGCATTATGTTTTCCTTGTTGAAATTTCACCCCTTTGGCTTCCTTAACATACAAATTATCTGGAAATTCTCTTCTTTTCTCCTACTCTTTTCTTCTCAGAGATTTTCAGAGGGTTTCTTGATATTCTTTCACAACTACGTCAATGTTGTTTATGGGATCTGCCCTAGGTCAACATTCCTGGCTGATCAACAATCTGGGAAGTCCCAAATCAGCAGCTCCAAGTTGAACCTTCTGCCAATTGAAACTCATAATCAACTTTCTCTTTGATTTCTCTCTGCAGCTGCCTTTATCCTTGCCTGTTCTCCAGTTGTACAGAAGGTCCTTTAAGAGAAGGAATAGAACTAGTTACCAGGGTTCACCAGTGCCTTTGTCATCTAAGAGACATGTCACATATTTATTCATACATGTCATGTACAGAATTGTAACAAAAATCAAATAATGATTGCAGAATGTTAATGCACTGCACCTGCTTTTAATCACAGACACAATGAAGGAACAGTAAGAGGAGGAGAAACACAGGAGAAGGGAAGTTCAGTGGAAATCAGCACAAACATAATTTCTTCCTGGGTTGCATCCTTAAGCTACCAATTTAATGACACCTCTGTGGTACAGCAGTAGCTGTTTGGTGATCTATCTATTCTAGTAAAGTTGACGGCACTTTCTAAGAGCATGACATTTAGTGATAGAGGTTAAGATATCTGCTTTACTTAATTATAAAATGTGAAGTAATGTTCTCAGCCACAGATTTTATCCTGGAGTAAAATTGTAACAACCATAAGAAGCATATTTCTGTTTATAGTTCATTTTTCTTGTTTCCCACATTCATAACTGTATTTTCTAACATCTTATAGCAGGAAGTATGAGCCAAAGGAAAAAATCTCCCACTATTTTGTTGTTCCCACCTAAATATACACTAGTTAAGTTTAATTCATGGCCGAGGCAGGATAACTTTACATTCAAATACAGCATTGGCAACATAGACCCTAAGTCACTAAGTGAGATCCTTTCTCAAAAAGTGAAAAGGGCTGGGATGTGGCTCCGTGGTTAAGTGCAGCTGAGTTCCATCCTGGTACCAAAGGAAATATAAAAAGTTTACTTCTGTGTTTAAATATATATAATTAACATTTTCATTTTTTTATGTTGGTAGGATGCTGTTCTTTGTAGTGTCTTTGGAGCATTGTTGTTTAGAAGGCCATGAATATCAGAGATCTATTACAACAGTGCCCCCATAAAGTTCAGTAAATGAATTAGTGGAGAATGAAGAAATGGAAGAAAAGTGAAACATACAATGGAAGAAAACTCTTGAGTTCCTGATTCTACTTCCACAGAAATAAATTAACATGAAGCTTCTCATCCCTGCTTCCCTTCTGCGAGTTTTTCTTGGAAAGCATAAACATAAGGAGCTTTCATCGTGTTTGCTTTGATCTCAAGAGAAAAAATCTTGGGATTATTTTCTATTAACAGAATACATGTTAGGAACACTGATTATACTCAAAGAAAGTCTGTTATCCTGAACTAGTGAGCAGCAACTAAAGACAACATAACTACTTTCTTTTCAGAGAATTAAAGTGTGCTAATTCCACTGTGTTCTTAAAATATTGCTGCTGTTGTTCTGGAATTGGAGTTATAGTTTAATATGGAAAAATATGCATTATACACTATGTGCTGATTTTCTTGAGAACTCATGTTATATTGGCAAGCTACATACATCATGGTTTGTCAAAATAATGTCCTAGTTTCATAATAGTTTTAACAATAATTCAGTGTCCTTGATGGGTAGTTGCAAAACAGCAATCTGCAACAGACATACAGCTGTGTACATGGATATCTTGACAGGAAAATTTGCAAGTTAATATCTCTGTTGTCTAGTGAAAACTACCTCAAATTGAGTTATGTATTTTGTTGTTGTTGTTGTTAATGTAGATGGACACATACTTTTATCTTATTTACTTATTTTTATGTGGTGTTGAGGATTGCACTCAATGCCTCACATGCTAGGCAAGTGCTGTAGCCCCAAATTGAGTTTTATTTTTGGATCAGATGTGAGAAACTAATGTTTATAGAAAATGTTGAATATTATGGTAGGTAAGGATTGGAAAGTGTTGTGTGCATTTAAGAAACTAAATTATTGTATTATCTCAGCACATTTGTTATCCTCCTCGAAGAATATTACAACCATATCTTAAAAATTGTTCCTTAATTCATAGAGAAAACAAACTCAAATGCCCTTCCACCTCAAACTTGTCACCCAAATCTAGTCAGGTAAGAAATGTAGTGGAGTCAGAATAATACAGAACATTAATGTTATATATAAGAAAGAAGAGGGTCCATGAAAATACCTGAAGGATAAAATGTAATCAAAGTTGTATAAGGAGAATCACCAAGCAGAAAAACAACATTATTGAATAAAATAGAGTTGTCAGGGGCAAATTAATGTCTTTCTTCTGTAATTTTCTCATCTGCAAGATGTTATAGTAATAGTTTTAAAAATAAATTGTGAAAATTGTATACATTTTCCATTGCTTATTAAAATGGTCAGAGAATTTTAGGATACATATTTTCATTCTTACTTTTATTACCTGTAAATTCATTAAGAACATGTTTTATGAAAATATGTTTTATGAAAGTTTGCATTCAGATTAACTGTATATTCTGATAGCAATCAAGCCTTCCTCTTGCATTCAGTAATAAAATATAATGTTCCTTTTTCCTTTGTGGAAATTATTGAGGTCATTAAACCTTCCAGACAAATCCTTTAAATGTTTGATCATTTTTGGTGCTATTATACATGGGATTGTCTTCCTAATCTATTTTTTAGATAGTTCGTTGTTTGTGTATGGAGACATATCTGATATTTGTATAGTGATTTTGCAGCCTGAAATTTTACTGAGTTTGTTTATTCATTCTGTAAATTTTTTTTTGCGGGGTGGGGGTCGCCTTTATGTTTCTTATAAACAAGATCATGTCATCTGCAAACCGTGAGAAGTGTGACAAGATTTTTTCCTTAGTTTTCTGCTTGGAGGGCACCTTTTATTTCCATTTCCTCTTAATTGCTCTCTTTAGGGCTTCCCATACTACACTGAGGAACGGTGATGAGGATGATCATTCTGGTCTGTTCCTGATCTCAGGCGAAAGTCTTTTAACTTTTCAATGTTGAGTATAATGTTAGCTGTGGCCTCGGTATATGTAACTTTTATTGTGTTGAGTTATATTCCTTTTAGACATAACTTCTTGACGGTTTTATTGTGAAAAGATTTTGAATTTTGCCAAATGTATTTTCCACATCTATTGAGATAACTAAATGAGTTTCATTCTTCATTCTGCTAATGTGTTGAACCAAATTTATTGTTTTTTTAAAAATGATGAAACATATTGATGTCCCAGGAATAAACCTCACTTAAACATAGCATGAATCAAAACTGTTCTTCTTTAATTCATTCAAAAAACTTTCCCCCATGTTTTTAAGCACCATAGCTGTGAATGAGTTATATGGAAGCTGCTCAAACTGTTACAATAAGTATTTGAATACATAGTTAATGAATACATATATACCAGATATTTATAAGCTTCACTTCTCAACTGAGGTTCAGTTCTAAATATCAGCCTACTTGGCATTTATATTTGAAAGTCTTTCTGCTATAATCCTCTATTTAACTAGATTCCAAAATTTCTGTGAGCCAAGGAAACCAATAAGCACACTACAGAAATGGCAGGTGACTATGTTTTTCTGAGAATTTCCATTTTTTATTTCTGCATAGAACACTTTAGGAAAAGACTTCTCTACCTTTCTTGTGTATGAATTATGTAGGGATCCCTGTTAAACGTAGATCCTGATTCAATAGGTCTGGATGTGATTTCAGACTCTGAGTCTTCAATATGCTCCCTGTTGGGATGGTATTGGTGCTGCTGCTCTAACAACTCACTACCTTTTAGACAGAAGCCTTTAAATAATGTCCATGGACAGTTAGAGGCAGAGCATCCCAAAACTGCTATTATACACAATTCTGATTAAAGGTTTATATGTACTAAAGTTTTTAATATTCTTACCCATCTGATGATATGATTAAGTATATTATGCCCATTTTTCTCAATGAGGAGATGAAGGTTTAAGAGAATAAGTTATTGGTCAATATCTTTAAGCTAGTAGCTATCAAAGACAAGATGAACAACTGATTCTTTTTCCTTCTAGAACCCATCTCTTAATCATAGAGAGTCATCAACTTTTTCATGGAGTGGTCAAACATATAACAGATCACATTTTTTTAATGAGAATATTTTTTGTTTATTTGGTTGCTTGCTTCCTTCTCTATCTCAAATTTTTAAAAATTGTCCGTTGTTGGGGAAGTAAAATAAAAACAAAATCTTTTGTCACTCCAGAAACCTCTCCATAAAACCATAAGAGAAAGGAAACAGATTCTTATTCAATGAGCTTTAAGTCAGAATATAAAATCCATCAGAGGCAACTCACTAAGCAAATTGAGAGGACAAGAAGAAATCTCAATCAGGCATCATGGTGCATGTCCAAAGTCCCTGTGAATTGGGAGGTTGAAGTAGATTCAAAACCAGCCTATGCAATTTAGTAAGATTTTGCCTTAAAAAAAAAAGCAAAGAAATCTCACCTTTATACAGAGCCAGGTAGACACAACTGTTTACATACATGTTCTTAAGATAAACGATAACTATTCCTCAATAAGACACCATTTGAAGACACCATTTTTTCACACATAGTTCATCCCAATTCATTTGGTAATTGGGTGATCATCTTTGCTAAAGTGTTGGATTGAGCCAAAGGAAAAATAAACTTCTCATATCTTTATCACTAAAGGTAGGTCTTGCAACATGGAAGGAAGCAGATGGCCAAAGTTAAGTTCCCATCTTCTCACAAAAACTAGGAGATATGTACTATGTTCCTTGATAATTGCATTTCCAGTGATGGCTTTTAGATCCTTGAGAAAGTTATTCTTGTAAAGCTGGAAAGAGTCTTGTTTGGCTTTTAATAAGGTTGCTATTGTAGCTCACAATGGTAAAATGTTTAGGTGGTTCATGTATTTGCATGTGCACTCACACACAAAGATTGACATTATTTCAAAGAAAGAGAAAGAACGTATAAGATTTTTAAATTAAATGTTCTAAGAAAAAGGAGAGGTCTTTTTTTCCCTTCAAGGAACATTTAAGCTTTTAAATTTTAATTTGTGTTTGCCCTTACACTGCCACCATTTTTACTTCTACGGAGTAAAAGCATTTAATGCTAACATCATTAAACTCAGTTCTCTCCATAAGCATCTCCATTGCTTGTAGTGTGATATTCAAGCCAAAGTGACTCCATTTTGTTTAGTAACTCCATTTTGTAAAAACCATGCCAAATAGAAAGGTCATGATTGGGGCAAATTGTTCTTTTCCTTTTGCTATAGAAACCATTAAGAATATGGAACTACCTAATGGGGCATTGTTTCTGTAACTGGGGTGACTGGGCTAATTGTGACTGGCTAAGCATTCCGCCTCCTGACTGCACTCTTCCGCTTCTCTAACCTGACTTGGCTTGTATTGGCTAGACCCCCAAACGTCCCTTTTGTGGTTTTCAGGCGTATAAGGAGCACCCTTGCAATTGTTCAGGGCTGATAAGGGGAATAACTTTATTAAAATTAGTACTTACACTTTGCTATTTCATTTTCTTTCTTTTTTGGGGAGGATACTGGGGATTGAACTCAGGGGCACTCCCCCATTGAGCCTCCTCCCGGCCCTATTTTGTATTTTATTTAGAGACAGGGTCTAACTGAGTTGTTTAGTGCCTCGCTTTTGCTGAAGCTGACTTTGAACACTCGTTCCTCCTGCCTCAGCCTCCAGAGCCTCTGGGATGACAGGCATGGGCCACCATGCCCGGCTCATTATTTTTCCTTTATAACAATAAAATAGATATACCTCTTTCCAAAAATCAGCATCTTAATAAGTATGATTTAATAACTTTGCTCTCAAGGAAATATATGTCCTCAAACATTATTCAAGGAAATACATCATATGTAGATTTTGTGATATTTTTGGATAGAAACTAATATAAAAACAAAGACACTAAGAGGCATTTGGGAATTGAAGTTCCAAAGAACTGTTATTCTATAAAAGAAAAAGTTTAATGGCCAATTTCGAATGTAGCTAGATTCCTATTTTAAAAATAGAGATTATTATTTATTCCTTCTTTTTAATTCACACTATAAAAATGTGAGAGTATGATCCACAGCCAGAAACAAGAAGCATAATAGTAAACGGAATACTTTCTGTTTTTTTTTTTTTTCCAAATCTCATATTCCATGAAAAGTTGGCTTTAGCAGACATACGGGGAGGAACATGTCCTGCTGTTTTGCAACAAGGGGAAAAGGAGGCTGATTCATAGTGGGGTAAGGAGAAGGGAGCCTGGGATTGATGACCCAATCCATGTCTTGGAAACTGAAACATTATTTTGGTTAGAAAGACAAATACATAATGAAGAGCTATTGCAGTTTTATAAGGATGGTGCCACAGAATGCAATATTGCCAAGATTTTATTCTAACTTTGTATTTTAATTTTTAAAAATTACTTCAATGAGTAGAAAATCATCTCTTACTGTCAACCTACACTAATGATTAAAGTGGGAACCTAGAGAGTCCTAGAAGAGAGCTCAATTCCTAAAAGACTATTTTATTATCTGCAAAAAACATCTATTTAGAATAATATATTCCTCTTTTATTTTATTATAATAAAAATATAAACCTGAAAATTTATAATGAAGTGAGTTCACAGGGATGCATTCTGTGTAAGAGGAATTCAAGTGAAATGTTACTCAAGGTGATTATATTTTAATTTGTGAAATATAAAAATTGAAATATCTAAGAGGGAAGTGGTATGTTAGTCCAAATAGGTAGGTAAATATTCAGGATCATACCTAAAGATTTGTAGCTTTAACACTGAGCTACATCTGCAGCCCTTTTTATTTTTTATTTTGAGAAAATCTCACTGAATTGCTAAATCTTATTAAGTTGCTGAGATTGGACTTGAACCTTCTATCCTTTTGTCTCAGCCTCCAGAGTCTCTGGGAATACAGGTGTGTACCACTACACCTGGTTACAATTTTTAAATTGAAAAAAGGATAGGAAAAAAATAGCTACAGTCAGAAAAAAAAATAGAAAAGAAAAATGATGAGGTGAGAACCCTACAGAACATCTATGTTATAAAACAAAACAAACAAAAACCAGTGAATTCAACATGTGTGGAAGAAGTAGTCAAGGAAAGAGAATTGTAAGCATTACTTTGCTGTTAAGACTCTAACAAAGGACCAAATACAGTAGTGCTCTTGGGATAAGTTACAATAGCCTCCACTGTGTGATTATTAGTGACTGTGAGAATGAATGGAGACAATAGAATATTGGTCACACTGCACCTGAAAATTACTCAGCAAATTTTATGTGTCAGGGTCATTAATGCTATAAGTGACTGTGGTGAAAGGAGTAATAATGAAGAAAAGGAAGAGCTTTCTTAGGGAGTGAAAAGTGGAAGAGATGGTGGCTGAGGACAGGAGCAATGCTCATACTTAGAAATAAGTCATGAAGGATCAGACTGGGGGGCTGATATCCTTGATGATTTTTTTATTGATTTAAAAAAAAATAAATGACAGCAGAATGTACTACAATTCTTATTATACATATACAGCACAATTTTTCATATCTCTGATTGTATATAAAGTATTTCACACTTATTCATGTCTTCATACATGTACTTTGGAAACTGATGTCTATCACATTCCACCATCCTTGCTAGCTCCTATCCCCTCCCTTTCCCTCTAACCCCTCTGCCTTTCTAGAGTTTGTTTATTCCTCCAATGCTCCCCCTCCCTACCCCACTATGAATCAGCCTCCTTATACCAGAGAAAAGATTCGGCATTTGTTTGTTTGGGATTGGCTAACTTCACTTAGCATTATCTTCTCCAACTCCATCCATTTATCTGCAAATGCCATGATTTTCTTTTCTTTTCTTGCTGAGTAATACTCCATTGTGTATATATGCCACATATTTTTTAATCCACTCATCTACTGAAGGGCATCTAGGTTGGCTCCACAGTTTAGCTATTGTGAATGGTGCTGCTATAAACACTGATGTGGCCGTGTCCCTGTAGTATGCTGTTTTTAAGTCCTTTGGGTGTAGACCGAGGAGAGGATAGTTGGGTCAAATGGTGGTTCCATTCCCAGTTTTCCAAGGAATCTCTATACTGCTTTCCATATTGGCTGCACCAATTTGCAGTCTCACCAGGAATATATGAGTGTGCCTTTTCCCCCACATTCTCGCCAACACTCATTGTTGTTTATATCATAATAGCTGCCATTCTGACTGGAGTGAGATGATATCTTAGAGTAGTTTTGATTTGCATTTCTCTAGTTGCTAGAGATAATGAACATTTTTTCATATATTTGTTGATTGGTTGTTATCCTGTTTTGAGAAGTGTCTGTTCAGGTCCTTGGCCCATTTATTGATAGGGTTATTTGTTTTTTTCGGTGCTTAGCTTTTTGAGTTCTTTATATACCCTAGAGATTAGTGCTCTATCTGATGTCCCCTGGTGTTCTCTCAGTGCTCAACTCTTTGGCACTTTTCCTTCACAGTATTCGAGGACTTGCCTCAGTGAGTTTGCTTTTACTGTGTCTTCTATTGGAATTGTATTCCTCTCTTTCACACATTATTTCACTTCTCTGCTCAAACTCTGACCTGCCACCATTGTCTTTCTTGATGATGCTATCTAAAATACCCTCCCATTGCCTATTCTTTAGTGTGGTTATCATCACATGGCACTCCTGTATTGCTTCTTTTCCTGTTTGTTCTTTTCCTCCAATGATTAAAATGTAAACCCCATTTATAAAAGAGTAGGGTCTTTGTTTGGTTTTCCAGTATAAAGCATCTAGAAATATACCTGGCATATCATAGTTGTATTATATGACATCTAGAATAATGCCTGCTCAATGTTTGTTGAAAGTAGTCTAAACCCTTGATAGATGGCCTCTAAATGTTTCAGTACTCATTAGATCTTCTTCTTATGGTGTGATATTGTGTGTTACCATCTGTAAGCATAGGTTGTGATTTGAGACTTGAAACTCTGGTGGAAGTTGCCTCAATGGTGCTGAGAGTGTAAGTTATGGTTGAGGCCTCCAAATATGTAGCATTCAAGTACATCAGGCATGAGAGGCACACTTGCAACTAAGGACCCCAAATATATACAAAGTTATTTTTGTGCTATCCAAGCCAGTTTCAAAGTTAAGTAAAATTAGTTGTTAGAGAACAGGTTATTCTAGTAATAGTGACCTGGTCTTTATGTCTAAGCAATAGAAGAAAGACCACACAGCTAAAAGTGCATTTGATATTTTAATATTTTGGCAACATTATTGTGTTCTATATCTCAGAGATAGTGATGAAAAGACCTCAATTAATCATCAGTACAGTTAATATAAACACACAATCCAGGTCTGACATATCCAACATAAACCAAAAACAATATTAACAATATAGAAGATATTCCACACAAACTTCTTGTAGCTCAATATTGTTGTCTTTTCAACAAGCACATCAAGAAATGTTGATAGTAGGAGATGATGTGATAGATGAGAAAACTATATAGAAATGATTTTTCTGGTCAAATCTATGAATAAAGAGGACATATTAGGTTATCTAAAATGTATATTCTGGAATATGTAGATATAAAATTCTTAGACATATTTATGTATATAATATACATCTACATCAAACACATAGGCAGATCTAATGTAATTACTTATAGTTATCACTAATTAATGGTTTCTAGTACCAAATGAGTTGTTACTAAGAATTTGTTTCACAAGTGACTAAATTATGGTTAAATAGCTTAATTCTATACAGTATTATATCTATTTAATAATTATCTATTTAATAATTCTACTAAATGAAAATATAATTCTGAGAAAATGTTGAACTGAACATTTTAATTATTCTTAATTTCTAAGTAGTTTACTAGGCATAAAATATAGTTAATTTCTAAAATAATTGATGATTTCTTGACTTATTTGGACTAATTATTTGTCAAATAATTATGTTTAGCAAAATGTCCTTTCACAAAAATTTACCAAAACTCTTCAAAAGTAAAACCTTTTTATTATAGTTTAGTTTCATAAATATTTTGCCAATTTCATTTACTTTTGTCTTAAAGTATTCTGACATCCTTTGCTTTGTTTACTTCTGGTTTTACTATTGGTTCAGGCCTTAATCAATTAACTTTTTCTTTCTACTACAATATTATGCTTGTAATTCTAATATTGCACCTAGTAAACTTCTTTGTAAATTTATTTCTCCTAGAACTGAGGTTAAGGAAGGTTGGGTCATTATTTCAGTGTTTTATATTGTTGGATCCATGATAAGCAATTGCAAAATAATGAAAGACTAAATACCATTAAAGTGAATATTGTGATTTATGAAACTTAAATCTCAGCTTTCATCCTTAGTGATTCTGATGATTTTTCTCAACTTAATAATCTGGAAAATTTGCTGACCCCTTTCTATTATCAGGAGACCCAAATGAAAGATAGGATTAAATTATACAGAGATATGCACACATAGCATTCCCTAACAAAAATAAAAATTTGAGTTTGGGAGGGGGTGTAAGGTGAAAGGAAACTGTCAAGAATGAACCAGTTTGGCCACCCATGTTTAGGGAGATTTCTTCTCAGAACCTTTTTGTTGCCTGGACACATCTATCCACAAAAGAAATTTTTTTGTAATTTGCTTTTAAACATTTATAAAAAGCTCACATGTGCAAATTACACAGATACCTTCCATCTGTGAATCAAAGTTCATAGAAAAAGTTAAAATATCTCACAAATCAAACTATGACTTAAAAGTTTAACTAAATTTTTTAAATGTGATTTTTCTTTAGTGTTGTCTTTTCAGCTGAAAATCCTGTTTGAATTGATACTCAATATCCAGGCCTAAAGGGACTTACCTAAGTTCAAGAAGCAGCTGTTAGTTCAAGAATGTTAGAAGTTCCTCTGAAAGAAAAATAAATTGTGAGATATTTTAACTCACTAAAGATATTTGTGTGTCACTTGAATCATCTAGGGGATATATATATATATATATACATGAACTCCATATTTAACAAGATATTTAGGAAATTAAATTCCAATATAAGTACAATTCTCTGTCACCATTGCTATGATTATATATATCATTATATTTGAAGCATATATTTTCTATTTCATTACTGGCCTTGACATATTTATTTCAATTTGAATTGATTTTTATGTGAGAATGTGGGATTATTTTATTTCATTTCTTTACATCATGTTTTTGTTTTTATAAAAGATAATAATTACAATTTTATTTTATGATTTAAAAAAGGCAAACACTAGTATGGCATTATGTAAAAATGTGAATGTGTAACCTATGTGATTCTGCAATCTGTATTTGGGGTAAAAATTGGGAGTTCATAACTCACTTGAAACTATTGTTCGAAGTATGATATGTCAAGAGCTTTGTAAGGTTTTGAACAACCAATAAAAAAAATATTTTAAAAGCAAAAAAAAAAGGCAAACATACCACAATGGGAATATATGGGTAGGCAATGTTCTTAATGTGAGCCCAAGAATTTACAGCTATCCGCTGTGGATGAATAATCTGGAAATAGTTGGGGATGGCGAATGTGGGAAATTGGTTGATCTTCATCTGCAAAGAAATACAATTATTAACAGTAACTTCACATTAAATGTCCTCCAGGGTTCATAAGAAATCTATACAGAATCAAATTAAGTATAACTTTAGGTACTTAGGCAATTTCCAAGTAGGTCCTAATGAAAGCAGTTTACTAATATAAAAGTCACTGTAAACCTTTCTATATTGTAGGGTGACTATAAAGTTCAAGAAATTCTCTAGTTAATTCAGGCACTCATATAAAAATTTCTAAGAGGAAAAGAAAAAGCAAATGTGTATGTAAGAAGGTGAGAAAAAAAATTTTTTTTGAATAAGCAAGATAAGTGTATCCTTTTATCATTTATTTTACCATACTGATCTTTAGGACCAGAGAAGTTCAGCATAATTTCTTATGATTTCCCTCTCTGGAATGACTCTGATGCAGTTGCTTCATCTTTCTAAGCATCATTTACATTGCAGAATTCTAGTAGTTAATAATCAGAGAGCATTCTGAGTAGTCCCTGTCACATAATATATGTACAAGGTGTTTCCCTCATGTTTAAGCTTTTTTAACAGTCTGTTTCATTTACCTTATCATAGATTATTGTAGGAGATAAATACAAAATTAAACTTCTAACTTCCTACAGTTGAATTTTCAGTTTTTGTGAGTGGAAAGATATTTTTGAACCCCCAGGGAATGACTGTTAAGTGGCTTCATGGCAATGGATGGCAAGTAATGGATACAATGGTAGACTGCTTTTGGAGACACTCTGACAAAACATAAAGGTCTTCACAGAAATCAGAACTTTCCCAAGCAAGGTAGCTTTTTATGTGGGAGGACTGTGGTTTCAGTGAAGAAAATATTGCTTCTAGTATAAAAGTTTTAGAGGAAATTTCTAGAGTGTATAGCCTAATGATGATAACAATGCCTATGCTAATAATACATTCATTGTATTCCCAGCATTCTGTTGTAGACTTTGCATATTATCTGAAATGATCATTACAAAAAGTCTTTAGAATTAATAGTGTTACTATATTCATTTTTCAGTTGAAGATACTGTAGTTAACAGGAATTAAGTACTTAAAAATGTCACAGAACATATATGAATATACCACAGGGAATTTCACCATTATGTATATCCATAAGGCACTAATTTAAAAAAAACAACTTATAAGTAAATAGCAAAAAGATCAATAGAGTAGAAGGCAGGGAACCCAGGGAGTACTGGGAATGGAATTAGAGGTATTATATTCCATGCTTTTATAATTATGTTGAAATGAATCCTAATGTATTGTATAACTAAAAAGAATAAATAAAAACCAGTTATATTTAAAAAATTTAAAAAGGTGATGTATACAGAGCACCTGGCATGACCTGGCACAAGGTAAGTGTTTAATAGGCACTACTTATATTTTAAAAGGTAAATATATAACAAATAATTATTTCCACAAATACCAAGGCTCTGAGATGGGTTCAGTTTGTTTTTCATGGGGAAATAAATGGACATGTAAAAATACTCAATAAACAACGTCATAGATAGAAAAGGCAGTGGACACCTGGAGTTGGAATATAAATTGCCTGACTACAAACCTATGTCTTTTTTACTGAGACACATATGTCTTTGGACCAAAGAGCTGGTTACAGAATTGCCTTTGGTTTGAAAATAGTCCCTTTAAACACCTTAAAACAATTTGAGAAATTAAGTCATATCATAGTATTCAAGAGAAGTAAGAATGCAGTTGTGTTCTATGGGTAATCTCATCTAGTCCATTTGAAATTAAAACACATTTCTGAGATTTGCATGTGTTCCAGAATCAATCAATAATTGCTCAAAAGTATTTTTCTTAAAAAATAGATCCTTATTTATTTTTAAAGAAATTCATACCACAGCAATAATAATAATTTATTTTGAAATTATTCCCATATTTCATGGGAAGAAAGTTATGATTTTATATACATGTATATATATTCAATTACTTGAGTTATAAGTTTGTAAATATGTATTATCCATAGTATTTCTGTTATTTTTATTATATGTTTTGATGTGACTTTGTTAAAAACTGGCAGCTATTAATTTTCTAAAAATTATTGCAGTAGAAAACGTGTTATTTCTTGATGGATTAGTTGAGTCTTTAACTTAAAACAAAGTGTCATTTATCCAGCCTCACAAGATGAGCTGCTAGAAGTGTCCTTGATAAATAAAAAGAACAATAAAAAGAATAAAAATACGAAGACCAAGTTAATTGAATTTGGAAACTTTTTTCAAAAAACAATAGTGTGATTGAACTTTTGGCTTTATCAACAAGATCATCATTCTAATGGACAAAATGGGACAGCAAAAATGTATTTTTTCTTCAAAAAATTAAAATTTCCATATTTTTTGTTAAAATAGTGTAAAACGTAGACAAGATGTATATGAAGATGGAAATCATTAACTGAGAGAATTAAGAACAATTAAGAAAAATGTAGTCAAGGGGCCTAATAAAAATTGTGCTTTTATGCAGTGAAACTGATCTCTTTATTTATTAAAAGAAGTTTGTAAGCATGCTTCTTCTTCCCATTAAATTTTAAATCAAATATAGTTGTATATAAATAAACACCCTTACCAAATCAACAATCTTCTTTAAGGTTTCCTTAAACAAAGAATACACGAGTTAAAAACATTGTTTATTGTTTCCACTTTATTGATAAGACAGATTTTATTCTTGGATGTAGCAAGAAAAAAAATTGAGAAAAATAATAACTAGTTTATTTTTATTGCTCAAATTATAACTGAGTTATCCAAAGAAAAAAACACATATTCATGACTTTAATGGAATGTAACATGGAGTGTGATTTTGCCTTTTTATGTATTTTTGAATCCTCAAGATATAGAATCATGTAAGGGAATTAGTACTTGCTAAATGCATGCTTCTTAAATGAATATATTGATAAGTTTAACTTATTATATATATTAAAGAAGAATTTAAATAATACTGTGTTTATTACAAGTTCATTAAATAGGTATTTCTGTAATAAAGTATTCATACATATATATGTTTTGGGATTTATATAAAATTTCTGTTAGAGTAAATATCATAAAAATATTTGGTAAATATTTACACAATTAAGCAGCTAGAGTAACAATACATTTTAAAATTCTGGGAATTAATAAGAATTAAAACTGCTAAATAATAAAATCTCCATTTCTCATAGCAGGAAAACAGAATTTAGTTCATCAATTAAGTACTGCATATAATCAAGTAAACAATGCTTATTATGTATGACATTTTTAAAACTCCTTAAAATTTATTTAATTGTATTAGTTAGGACTTACCTCTTGGGAGATTCTGGTAGGTTCCTTAGGAGAAAAAAAATAATTACATATTTTTCAAATGTTGTTTCCTACCATGCTGTTTTTGGTGTTTTAGAAGGAAAATAAAACCCAACAAAATTAGCCAAATTTTTAAGTAACATTCAGGATGCCTTTAGACATGTATTCTGAAGCATTGATAGGAAGATTTCTGGAAATTAGCACTAAATGTATGAACTCAAGTTCTTACTTTTTTGGAAGCATAGAAGGGACCCTCTTGGTCAGTTTATATAATCTAAAACAGACATCATGACTCCTAAAGTAATATGATTATTCAGTGACTTCCAGTAAAGGAGATGGTATTGAACATTTTTGCTAGTGTCTGGTGGTCACAAATATAATTCTGCTAACTTTGTTACAGTTTTAGGCTGCTCCCCTAAAATGACTACATTTAACATTGCTACATTTTTAAATTTCCACGTTCTCTAATTCTATTACTCTAACCTTAAGCATAAAATCATTTAAAGACAGTCTTATACAGAATTTAATATCTGGTACTGGATGCAAAGATTTTATTTTCATGTGAAAGTACCTTACCTCTGTGGAGGAGTGTTCCTCTTTTTTCTATATGTAAAAAAAAAAAAAAGTTTCAATTTTAGGGCTTAATCAAATAACCACCTGGAATATGCATTGTTTTCCATGGACAATTTATCTGAATCTGAGCTTTCTTTGCAAAATCTCATATTTTCCAATGATAGCAATAATATGTGATTCTGTATGTGACAAAAATTATGGGATTAACAATATATCCCTTATATTTAAGAGCTGGATTACCTGTTAGGTTACAGATTTTTAAGTTGTTGCATTTAAAAATATAAAATACTGTATATGGAAACCAGCTAAAGAGTATCACAATATTTTAAGATATTATATATTTTCTGATAAGGAAATATGCATTGTTTTATAATACATGCTGAAAACAATAATATCCTGCACATATCTTCTAGTATCTAGTAAAGAGAAGCTTTGAACAAGCATTTTTGATATAATTAATTGACTTAAAATATAAATATAGCAAAATAATAATATATTAGCTACTTTCAAGTAACTGGAATTTACTGTTAGTTAAATAAAAGTATTTTATTAAAAGATGTGATAGAGGTCATGTACAGAACAAAAAGTTAAGGAAGAGGTTGGTTAAGACTAGTACAATCAAAGAAGAAACTAATGTTCTATACGTACAATTGATCACTGAACTATCTTCTCTTTTTTTAAAATATATTTTTTTATTTGTAAGTGGACACAATACCTTTATTTTATTTATTTTTATGTGGTGCTGAGGATCAAACTCAGGGCCTCACACATGCTAGGCGAGCACTTTACTGCTGAGCCACAATCCTAGCCTCTTCTCTCTCTCTCTTTTTTTTTTTAAGAGATAAATGAAGTAGCAAAACTCTGAGATTTTACTTTTTGGGTCTGGGTTGGAATTAGCATGCAGTAACTTTTATTTTATTTACACTAAAATTACTTAGGCTTTTTCATATATATATAACATTAAATTCTCATGATGTTGACATAACTTCATATAGTTTCTTTGTTTATCAAAAAATCACTTACTTACCTATATCATGTATTGAAGTTGTAATTACTCCTCTTACAAGAAAATAATGTTCATAAATATTACAGAATTGTTTTGCAAATAGTGGTCTAATTATAAGTCAGTCCAGACTTTTGCTTACTAATTTCATTACTTTCATGCATTCTTAATTATTAAATATTTCAGATGATTATTAGCAAAATGGTGAAATTCTATGCGGATTTAGAGGCTAACTTTGAAATTTACCATTTTAGCTGTGGACCTTGCTCATGCTGCTTCAGGATTTGCCTGGAAGGGAAATGAATCCCCAGGAATAAAAACTAAAATGTATGCATTTCACCACCAGTGAATATAATTCATAAAACATGAAGGATAGTTAACTGACTTGTTTACCCTGTTTATGACAGGGTCACCACTTCCTTTATTAATTAAGAGCTGAGATCCACTAGTTAATCTATAGTCATTGATTCTCAACTCTGCCATCTTCTGGACATAATAAAATTGATTTTGTTCTAGAAGGAAAGAAATATCTCAATACTTATGAGTACCGAATATGATCAGAGCATATCTGGACAAAATCAAATGAATTAAATTTTTATTTAGATAATAGTTAAATTATACCAAATTGACCAAATAAAAGACATTTTTAATATAAAATTCACTATAAATATGAATAAAGTGAACTTCAGAATTGAAGCAAATCATCTGGATAATTTAGGATTCTAGTGAAGTAAGGTTTTTAATAAGTGTAAAAACAAAATAATGTATAAGAAAAGAAGTGAAGAATTACGTTGAAACTCATCTCACTTTGTCATTTTTTTCCCCATATCTGGTTGAAGAATGCTGGTGCTCAGACTGAGGGATAATTCAATTTATGTTCTTCTTCCTCTGGGCTAATTGTTGACCTCTCATGAGCATCATTTACCTTGAAGTCTTGTATGAAAGACATGACAAACGATTTGCATAGCACCTGTCATGTGTGTCCAGATGAATAAATATTATAGTGTGCTCCTACTTTGATTTAGCAATGGCTTCTTGACCATCAGTTATGGTAGTAATAATTATGGAATCACCTAAAATGGCAATTTCATTTTTGGCTTCTACTTCATACAGATGGATAAGTAAGTTGGTGTGTAGAATATCAACATGTTTTTAGAATTGGGCATAAATGTTGGCTGGACAGTGGTATAAGAAGAGAGTTTGGTTAGAATTTAGGGAAAAAATGAAAAAAATATTGGGAAATTAATTTTCTGTACAACAGTTTTATTTTAGAGTTTTTGTTTTGAACAACTCAATATGAAGCTATCTCTGTTTTAAAAGATTTATAATTCATTTTCTGCATATATGTAAATTTAATAATAATTGCTATCTTTTCATGCATTTTTTTGAGATTTCTGTTATATAATTTATGTATGTCTTCTGACATCACCCTATAAATCCTGCAGAAATATTATTACTAGCTTCATTTTCAATTAAGGAAAACATAGCTTTAAAGAGATTAAGTAAGATCTTGGGGACCTGAAGTCGGAAATGAAATCACCTGACTTTGAAGTCTCATTCTTTCTTGTACTGCACATTTCTCTTGTCCATAGCAGCCAGGTAACATGACCTCATAGGGCTTAGAATGAGAGCACTTAGTAGCATTTGGCCTTAACTAATCAATTCTTTTTTTTTATTATTATTTTTTATAATTTTTTATTTTTTTTATTGGTTGTTCACAACATTACAAAGCTCTTGACATATCATATTTCATACATTAGATTGAAGTGGGTTATGAACTCCCAATTTTACCCCAAATGCAGATTGCAGAATCACGTCGGTTACACATCCACAATTTTACATAATGCCCAACAATTAGTAATTGTTGTATTCTGCTACCTTTCCTATCCCCTACTATCCCCCCTCCCCTCCCCTCCCTTCTTCTCTCTCTACCCCATCTACTGTAATTCATTACTCTCCTTGTTTATTTTCCCATTCCCCTCACAACCTCTTATATGTAATATTGTATAGCAATGAGGGTCTCCCTTCATTTCCATGCAATTTCCCTTTTCTCTCCCTTTCCCTCCCATTTCATGACTCTGTTAAATGTTAGTCTTTTCTTCCTGGTCTTCCTCCTTGCTCTGTTCATAGTTGCTCTCATAATATCAAAGAAGACATTTGGTATTTGTTTTTTAGGGATTTACTAGCTTCACTAAGCATAATCTGCTCTAGTGCCATCCATTTTCCTGCAAATTCTATGATTTTGTCATTTTTTATTGCTGCATAGTATTCCATTGTGTAGAACTCAATACCACAATCAATAACCTAGACTTAACTGACATATATAGAATATATCAACCATCATCAAATGGATATACTTTTTTCTCAGCAGCACATGGATCCTTCTCAAAAATAGACCATATATTATGCCACAGGGCAACCCTCAGTAAATATAAAGGGATGGAGATAATACCATGCATTTTATCTGATCATAATGGAATGAAACTGGAAATCAATGATAAAAGAAGGAAGGTAAAATCCTACATCACATGGAAAATGAACAATATGTTACTGAATGATCAATGGGTTACAGAAGACATAAAGGAGGAAATCAAAAAATTCTTAGAGATAAATGAAAATACAGACACAACATATCGGAATCTATGGGACACAATGAAAGCAGTTTTAAGAGGAAAATTCATCGCCTGGTGGTCATTCCTCAAAAAAAGAAAAAACCAACAAATAAATGAGCTCACACTTCATCTCAAAGCCCTAGAAAAGGAAGAGCAAAACAACAGCAAATGTAGCAGAAGGCAAGAAATAATTAAAATCAGAGCGGAAATTAATGAAATTGAAACAAAAGAAACTATTGAAAAAATTAACAAAACTAAAAGTTGGTTCTTTGAAAAAATAAATAAGATCGACAGAACTTTAGCCATGCTAACAAAGAGAAGAAGAGAGAGAACTCAAATTACTAACATACGGGATGAAAAAGGCAATATCACAACAGATGCTACAGAAATACAGAAGACAATTAGAAATTATTTTGAAAACCTATATTCCAATAAAATAGAAGATAGTGAAGACATCGATAAATTTCTTAAGTCATATGATTTGCCCAGACTGAGTCAGGAGGATACACACAATTTGAACAGACCAATATCAATGGATGAAATTGAAGAAGCAATCAAAAGACTACCAACCAAGAAAAGCCCAGGACCAGATGGGTATACAGCGGAGTTTTACAAAACCTTTAAAGAAGAATTAATACCAATACTTTTCAAGTTATTTCAGGAAATAGAAAAAGAGGGAGCTCTTCCAAATTCATTTTATGAGGCCAACATCACCCTGATTCCGAAACCAGACAAAGACACCTCAAAGAAAGAAAACTACAGACCAATATCTCTAATGAACCTAGATGGAAAAATCCTCAATAAAATTCTGGCGAATCGAATACAAAAACACATCAAAAAAATTGTGCACCATGATCAAGTAGGATTCATCCCTGGTATGCAAGGTTGGTTCAATATACGGAAATCAATAAATGTTATTCACCACATCAATAGACTTAAAGATAAGAACCATATGATCATCTCAATAGATGCAGAGAAAGCATTCGACAAAGTACAGCATCCCTTTATGTTCAAAACACTTGAAAAACTAGGGATAACAGGAATGTACCTTGACATTGTAAAAGCTATCTATGCTAAGCCCCAGGCTAGCATCATTCTGAATGGACAAAAGTTGAAGGCATTCCCTCTAAAATCTGGAACAAGACAGGGATGCCCTCTAATCAATTCTTATTGCTACTTTAAAAAGAAGCTGAGTCCTGTTATTTTGTGAAGACTTTGAATAAAAAATGAATAAAAGTATCTCATGAAATTTTTATTGAGAAAAAGAAGCTGAGTGACTAATTATGTGATTATATGATAAAACAGTGGAGGCTCAAGTAAATCACTTACATAGTTTTCTGAGATTTGTAACTCTTCTAAGTTTATTTGGATTTTTTTTTCAAAAAATGCTGTTTTCATTATTATTTATTAAGACTACATTTTCATGTCATAGTCGTAATAGTAAAAAGTAATTTTATCATAAAATTGGTGCTAAATATTTTTATTGAGAAGAAATGATGTGATCATCTTGAAGAGAAAGAATTGTAAAATATATTGTTTTATTTGAAGTAATAAATTGAATAAAAAACTTACCAGCTGTTTTAGGTAGACATTTTCTTCCTCAGACTGCTCCTTTTTCTGTTAAAAAGCAAAGCACATGTAAGAGAAATAAAAAGCAAATATATTACTAGTGATATTAATTTAATTGAATTGTGATTACTTACTTTTCTATTTTTGATGAAAACAGACTTTGACTTTTATAATATTCCTTAGTCATCTAATGCTCAAACTAACAGTATAAGCATATTTCCTTTAATGATAGTGGTTCCTTAATTTCTAAGGGGTACCTAGGAAAGCCATTCATATCCAATAAATAGGAAGCACAGAAAGGGGAAGATCATGTGCCCAAGGTCACTTAGGCTTTTAGTGAATGTGGAACCCAATCTTTAGTATTCTGAACCCAAATCTCAAGTTGTAATTTAGACCCCATGTTCTATTTCCTCCTCTAGAACTTGTTCCTCATGTTTGAAAGAGTTCCTTAAGCCCAAAGGCTCTATAAGATTAAAGGGAGATATTAACTAAAACTTTGGCAACTGATCTCAGTTTTTAAAAATTTAAGTTCCTTTTTAAAAATGGAGATGATATTCTTTACTGCTATCTACTTCAGAGACTTGCTGTCAGAATCAAGTCAAAGACATATAAGTGAATATTTAGGACAGTTGAAAACATTGTAATTACTGTTAGTTCTTTCTAATAGGTTTGCTTTAAAGTTTGTTTTAGAAAATGTTATTGAAATTTGCTTTACTATCTACATTGATACTGACTGGATATTTTTCTTCTAGTTAACTTATTTAAAAAAAATAATAAAAATGAACATCTCACCGGAATGGAAACAACACGATTGACATTTTTCTTAAAGCTATTCCATGGGTTCAAAACTCTCTGCTGATGACGATAAACCTGACGGTATTGGGGGTAGTAAGCTTGCTGGTAAAATTGTTTGATTTTGTTCTAGAAGGAAAGAAATGTACTTATGAGTACCAAATATGATCAGAGCATATCTGGAAAAAATCAAATAAATTTTTTATTTAGATAATAGTTAAATTATGCCAAATTGACCAAATAAAAGACATTTTTAATATAAAATTCACTATAAATATGAATAAAGTGAACTTCAGAATTGAAGCAAATCATCTGGATAATTTAGGATTCTAGTGAAGTAAGGTTTTTAATAAGTATAAAAACAAAATAATGTATAAGAAAAGAAGTGGAGAATTACATTGAAATTCATCTGACTTTGTCAATTTTTTTCCCATGTCTGGATGAAGAAGGCTGGTGCTTAGACTGAGGGATAATTCAATTTATATTCTCCTTCCCCTGAGCTAGTTGTTGACCTCTCATGAGCGTCATTTACCTTGAAGTCTTGTATGAAAGACATGACAAATGATTTGTATAGCACCTGTCATGTGTGTCCAGCTGAATAAATATTATAGTGTGCTCCTACTTTGATTTGGCAATGGCTTCTTGACCATCAGTTATGGTAGTAATAATTATGGAATCATCTAAAATGGCTTTCATTTTTGCTTCTACTTCAAACAGATGGATAAGTAAGTTGGTGTGTAGAATATCAACATGTTTTTAGAATTGGGCATAAATGTTGGCTAGACAGTGGTACAAGAAGAGAATTTGATTAGAATTTAGGGAAAAAATGAAAAAAAAACTATAGGGAAATTAGTTTTCTGTACAACAGTTTTATTTTAGAGTTTTTGTTTTGAACTACTCAATATGAAGCTATCTCTGTTTTAAAAGATTTAGAATACATTTTCTGCATATATGTAAATTTAATAATAATTGCTATCTTTTCATGCATTTTTTGAGATTTCTGTTATATAATTAATGTATGTCTTCTGACATCACCCTATAAAGCCTGCAGAAATATTATTACTAGCTTCATTTTCATTTAAGGAAAACATAGTTTTAAAGAGATTAAGTTTCTAACCCAAACTCTGTTTAACGTTCTAAAAAAATGTTTCTCAAAGGGGAGCTGAAGTCAGAAATGAAATTACCTGACTTTGAAGTCTCATTCTTTCTTGTACTGCACTTTTCTCTTGTCCACAGCAGCTAGGTAACATGACTTCATAGGGCTTAGAATGAGAGCACTTAGTAGCTTTTGACCTTAACTAATCAATTCTTATTGCTACTTTAAAAAGAAGCTGAGTCCTATTATTTTGTGAAAACTTTGAATAAAAAATGAATAAAAGTATCTCATGAAATTTTTATTGAGGAAAAAGAAGCTGAGTGACTAATTATGTGATTGTATGATAAAACAGTAGAGGCTCAAATAAATTACTTACATAGTTTTCTGAGATTTGTAACTCTTCTAAGTTTAGTTGGATTTTTTTTCAAAAAATGCTCTTTTCATTATTATTTATTAAGACTACATTTTCATGTCATAGTCGTAATAGTGAAAAGTAATTTTATCATAAAATTGGTGCTAAATATTTTTATTGAGAAGAAATGATGTGATCATCTTGAAGAGAAAGAATTGTAAAATATATTGTTTTATTTGAAGTAATAAATTGCATAAAAAACTTACCAGCTGTTTTAGGTAGACATTTTCTTCCTCAGACTGCTCCTTTTTCTGTTAAAAACAAAGCACATGTAAGAGAAATAGAAAGCAAATATATTACTAGTGATATTAATTTAATTGAATTGTGATTACTTACTTCAGTGACAATGTCAGCAGATTCCTAAAGGAACAAGATGAGAAGTAGCTTTACTTGAATGCATAGCAGTAGTTATCATTAAATAATTTTACAAGAAAATTAGAGACAATTAAAAAAAAACATTCAGTTTACCCCGCTAGGAGTAAGATATTAAGTCATTTATTAATAATTAAGTAAGTTAAATATTTATTAAAACTTGGTCTCTTTGTCATTCTCTTTCTGCCAAAATAACAGCATGAGTTAAATATATTTACTTTTTGAATAAAAAGTGAATAAAAGTTTATAAATTTTAATTATTTAGAGAATTTCTTGTGTCTTACGGAGTAAGGCCAAGTTACACTGCTCCCGACCCCAAACAAAAAATAAATAAAAGAGAGAAACAATATAGACCCGACTTGGTAAAGTGAGACTTAAATTGGTGAAACTGAGGTATGCTTCCTAAGGTACTGACTATGAAGAATTTACGTGTTTCTCATGGTCACATGATCCATGCTGCTGCTGCCAGCTCTTCAAGACTCCCTTGCAACCTATTTCTATCAACAGAGATGTTTCAGGTATTTGTAATCTGATTAATTTCTAACCCAAACTCTTTTTAACTTTCTAGAAAAATGTTTCTCAAAGATTAATGTGTATCCGTACCATCTGAAGCCTTGCTAAAATAGATTGCTTAGCCCCAATCCAGAGTTTCTCATTCTGTAAGTTTTCCCATAGGGCCCAAGATTTTTTCTCTTAGTTTTTTTAGAAAGTGCTGCTGATGCTACTTATCAAGGAACACTCTCTTGTTTGAGAACCTCGCCTCTAAATAACATTAAGATTTCCAATGTAAAGCTATGCTTAAGGCAAATGACAATCCTTTGATTTCGCTCAGACTTGATTTAAAATTCAATTTCCTATGGAGTCAGATACATAATATAATATAAGAGGTAGAATAAATGATGTTTCTTCTGAACATAGTCAACTTAAGTCTCCCCAATATGGTTTTGATTCATTTGCAAGTTGTTCCCATTTCTTCCCTAAATATTCAGATGTGTATTTGCTAGGGATCATCACATTATGTAGAACAGTATTGGAAAGCTGCTATTTCTTGAAAGAAGTTTTTTGATTTCAAAGGAAATAATATCTTACCTCACTAGATGAACTGCTGGATGATACCTTCAAAAATAAAAACAAAAATTAAAAAAATTGGTAAGAAGAAGAAATGGAATCCTCAACAGTGTTCCTCAAATATCAGTGGTACCTGCTTTATGTATGTTCCATATTAATTATCTACCTAATCATTAATTAATATGGAACTTCAACAAAAGGGTTTAAATAAAAACATTAAAATCAAGCTTTATAGGTACTAATTATTTATCACCTTTGAAACATAAATGGGAGAAGCAAGCATTATCTGTTATTTCAAAGGCAGTATCTCCATTGTGAGAGTAAGGGAAAACTTGGAATAAAACTAATGCAGTTGGAGTAAAATTATAATTTTTAAGGGTTAAAGTATTAGTTTCTGGTATAGTAAAAGAGGGATACTATTAATCTTTAAAATTAAGCATAAATGCTGTCAATCTAATGATGTTAAGATTAATAAAAGCATCTTACCATTTCATCTATCTTGCTTGTTGCTTCCTGGTTTAAAAAGAATCAGACATATCTTTATATCATTGTTTTTAAATGTAGTCTACTGAATATAAAGATAAAATCCATCTACCAGAGAGAGAAGCATAATAATTCATTTTTTGTGGGTATGTATAATTATATAAAAAATTTCATTTGGAAAGAAACATGTTGGGAATGGTGAATTGAAATGTAAGTACTATGAGGGAGGAATTTTGTGGGCCGTATTCCCTGTTTAAAAAACAAATTTACTTAAGCTTAAAAGAGAAAATTTTAATAAAAATATTTAATAACAATGTAAATAATTAAAGTCACAAAATGACTTAATCTCTGTTTTTGTGGAAACTTAGGGGAGGTATTTAGTGGGTTAGTTGGTTCATAGACAAATTAATATTTTTCAATTGAATTGTTCATTGAATTAGGAAGGGCAAGTGCCTGTTTCCTTCCTCGTTTTCAAATTTCTTTGACATTGAATACACTTTCATCTATGCTAATTTCAACTAGACTTATAGAACACAATATGATCAGACTTGAAATCAAGGTAGCATGCCTACTGGAATTAAAAAAAAATTGGGGGTTACACATCCACATTTTTATATAATGCCATATTAGTAACTGTAGTATTCTGCTACCTTTCCTATCCTCTACTATCCCCCTTCCCCTCCCCTCCCATCTTCTCTCTCTACCCCATCTGCTGTAATTTAATTCACTCTCTTGTTTTTTTTTTTTTTCTTTTGGATGAGTAACTGATGTTATTCTTCAATCTGTATTTGGGGTAAAAAATGGGAGTTCATAACCCTCTTGAATCTAATGTATGAAATACGATATGTCAAGAGCTCTGTAATGTTTTGAACAACCAATAAAAAAATAAATGAAAATAAAAATAAAACCAAAAAATTGGGGGTAATTAAAATCCTGATTCAAGAGGATTTTATTTATAAATAAAAGAGGACTTTATTTATAATTTCCTATAATTCCTGAATAGCATTTTTTGGCATAAAGTAATGCTTAGAAAATATAAAATGGTAGTTTAAAAAGTTCAGAATGAAGGCGAAATGAGGGCCCATTAATAAGAATTCCTTTTGACATTGAATACAATGGGGTTGTGGTTCAGTGGTACAACGCTTGCCTCACATGTGTGAAGCTCTGGGTTTGATCATCAGCACCACATAAAAATAAATAAACAAAATAAAGGTATTGTGTCTATTTACAACTGAAAAAAGTAAAAATTCTTTCAGATGGGTGACACTTTGAAAACATGGTCACAAATGAAATATAAATATGTTTTTCTGAGATCTTTCATATTATTTCACAGCAGTTAAGACAATAAAAATCACCTATTTAAGAGAGATTAAAAAATAATACTCACATGGGTAATGGAAAAATAACTCTTAAGGGACATAAAATACATCTCAGTAATCATCACAAAGGCATAAATAGATCAATTTTACCTGATTTGCTTGGAAGATCACATTTCTGTCCTTCTTACACTTCTGAAATAATAAATGACATTCATTTTTCCAGCTATATAAAATGATAAATTATTTTAAAATATATTTAACATATGAAGTTATGACTTACTTCTTGCTCAATGCTGGCAGATTCCTTGGAAGAAGAAATTGATAATAAGTTTTGATTCCTTATTTGTGGTTTTTGGCGCTATTCAAAAAAGCATTATTTCATACCCATTATACAATAATTCAGAATAAAATACTTAACCTTTGACTACATTGCCAAACTTTTACTCTCATGGATAATTAACTCATTACTTTCTAGTAAAATAGCTTTTTCTGTACTGTCAATGTTTTTATGTGAGAACCCATCACACATTTTTGCAAATGTCAACAACAAAGATGGAAGGAAAAATTTTAATTGTCCTCTGCATATATTTGTTTTCTTTTATCTTTGATTTTTATATAAAATACATATCAAGAGAACAACCAATTCTTTGGGTGACACCTGAAGAGATCTGGGTATCTGTTATGTATGTGTGGGTACAAACATATCCAGAAATCAATGCCAAATATAGTTGCAGATGTGTATGAGTCCTTATTCCAGAAGGATTGGAATTGAATGTGTAGTATCTAGAGTGCTCACCATTATTTTTGTACTAATGTCACAATCATTAAATGACTATTGGGAATGAGATAAACCAGAGACTTGTTTTGTACTATTAGTTGTTAGCATCTGTCTTCATAATTAGTGCTTTACCTCACTGGAGAAGCAGGGCTTTATCTCCTACATAATTAAAAAAAAACCAAACACAAATTTATGACTTATTGACTGCAATGCCAAGGTGGATCTCTTTCTCTGCAATTTTATTGTCTAATGGCAATAAAATTTTAAAACACTGTGTCTTGGGTAAATTCATTGGAATTTGGATTTCTTTGACAGTTGGCTTTGGGATAGAGCTATCTTAAACCTTAGGAACATGATGAGAAGTGAGAATGGTTTTTCCAGAAAGTTCTGAACTATATTACAACATATCATGGAGGATAAGTTATCTATTCTTCCTTCTTCCTATTTTTCTTATATTTTTAACCTCTACAACATTACAGCAAAGACGCTTTGTAGAATAATTGTTAACCTTCATATTCTGTGTAGGCAGAGCATGTTATCATTGATCACAGATTACAAGGCACACACTTGGTCTCTGTTCATCACTTCCAATGTTCGTATCCTTTTCATGTAGTAAAAACTTCACACTCTTTTTATAGATTTAAATTTAAAAACCTTGTATCCCCATATACTTACATGCTTTGCCAGAGCAACAGCCAACAGGCAGGCAAAGATGAAAAACTTCATGGCTACTTGGTCCTGCAGAAACATACAGAATATCTAGAATATATTTTTATCTTCTGGAAATTATATATTATTTATTTACGTCTGTTACTAATTTATCTATTATTATATTTCTACTCAATGATGAGAAAAGGGCAATGAATTTGTTAATAACAGGAAATAGTTTTGAGAATTTCATGACTACAGATATGAATATCATAGTTTATTTCAAAAGAGACTTTTCCCATCTAAAGGGCATAATTTTAAGTCATCCTTGCTAAAATGTGGAAGGTCCATTCAGATATAGTCAGTTACTAGGATTAATCTTCACTGATGGGCATTTTGTGATGAATGATTATCATAAAGATAAAATTCAACCAGAACTCCTTTCAATATCATTTTTTTTTGGTGAGTCAAGACATGCAGCCAGGTTCCCTTACAAATTGTAGAGAGGTGCAGGTGGAAACAATACCCTGGTGGAATCAGGCTTCCTTGTGACTGCTGAAGCTTAAGCAAGCCCCTGAGTTCCACCAGGCCTCATTTAATACATCTAACAAAAGTGACCTTAGTTATAATCTCTGAAATCACTTTCCAGATAGATTGACCTCTAATTCTATGGCTATAAGTCTACAGACCTTTTGACCACCTACAGATGATTAAAATAGAAATAAAGGTATTCTAACGTAATTTTGATATATTTTATTCCTTATAATATGCATATTTAAAATTCACAAAGAATATTTTTATTTTTTACCCAAGCTATACCTAAATTTTTTTTGTGATTAACATCCATGTGAATATAGAGGGTGAATACATATAGGAACTCAATTATCTGCCTTGATATTTGTATATTATAATTTTTACCATAGTTTCCAAATTCTTTGGCATAAAACATCTCATCTTTATACTGAATAATAACGACATAATGTTGACAATATATTCACTTACTCTGTAAAGATTAAAATCATATTTTCATCCATATTATATACATAGGATATTTTACAATAGCAAAGCTTTAAGTTTTTCAGATATATTTTATTGCCTTTCATTCATTATCTGAAGTTAACATTTTTCTAATCAATTATACTTAGAGGTCATATCTTACCTATGTGTAGCAAATTAAAACATGGAAAATATTACTTCTTAATGAGAATTAATTTGACATGGAAGAAAATTTCAAATAGCTGTCGTTATTAAGCAACTGATAGATGGCAATCACTGTGCTAGATTTTTCATAATCTTATCTGTAATTTTCAGAATAACCATGTATGTCGCTGTGTAAATATTTTATTCTCTAATTTTTAGATGATAAGGAGGTTCAGGAAACATAAACAAAGTAAGCAGTTGCAAGATTTCTAGAAACCTTAGTATCTTGGTCTCACCTTCAAAATAAAACCTGAGCACTTCATGAGACAATCACAATGAAATCCCCAGGGTCTATATATTAACTATATTTAAAAACATAGAAGATGAATCACAACCTTATATTAATTAAAAGAAGATTTATGAAGCAATTTATAATACACTGGCATTAACATCTTTACAAATATTTTTATTTTTATTGTGCAGAAGATGTCAACAATTTTGAAATATTTTTCATAAGTACATGTATAAGAGAAAGAAAATGTAAAAGTTACCTTGTTTCCCCAATGGAAGACAAGAAGATGAGGCAGTGGGATGATCGATTGTGGATTACTTAACTATTTAAACCTTGTTCCTTTATGATATGGTAATTTTGTGGTTTCAAGTACCTAAAATTTCATTTAAATTCTGAGAAGTCAGTATGATTAGAAATTTTCTTTCCAATTTTTGTTCCATGGATTCCAAGGAGTACTTTAGCAAAGTTTGATTTAGAACATGATAACAGGAAAGAAGGAGGTTGTAGTATTATAATGGTTATCTGTAATATGAGTTCAGATTCACTTGTTCCATGAAGTAGTTTTTTGATTCAAGATAGTGTTTTTTAATTTCCTACTTTCCCATTATCAAGTTTTGCACAGCATACTATTTGTGATCTCATTTCCTGCTACTCTTATTGCCTCAATCACACTTTCCTGAACACATCAATAATCTCACATCTCTGTAAATCTTTATCTTTGCTCTGAATGTCCTTTCACATTCTTACAAGGAATGCATGATAAATTCCTATGTGCCCTTTAAGATTATTTTGCAATTTGAACACAACTACAAAAATATCTTGTGCATCTCATACAAACACAGTTCCTTATATTGTGTCCAATTCACTATGTACTTAATAAAAAGAATGCATAAAATTTTGTGTAGGTATATGCTAATATAAAACTGTTTGATGTAAAAATCATTGAGTTCCTAATATATCCTAGGAACTCTTCTATATACTTTGCATAAAGTCAGGAACAAAAGAAAAATTCTTTTGTTCCTGACTTTATGCAAAGTATATAGAAGGGAGACATAACAAAGATGACAAGTTATATATGTAGCTAGTGACAAGTACTAAGGAGAAAACCAAATTGGAAAAGGGGGATAGAAAGTCTTGGTAGGGATAGAGAGTCAACACTAGATTATGGCCAGAAAACCCTCCTTGAGCAGAAGAACAAAAAAGTAAAGGAAATGAGGAAATGAATAGGCAGATAGAGGGCATTGGAGAACTTGTAATGAGAACATGTATGGAATATTTTTTAAAAATAACAAACAGGACATTGTAGGTAGAGTGAGAAATTTTGTGGACCTGAAGTCAGAGTAGCAAATGGATCAGATAATAGAGGACTTTTAGAAGAAATATGAGGACTTCAAAATCCATTTACTCTGGATTTTAGCCTCAGTCCTGATAACATATGAAAAATGGATTTTCTCTGTTACTTTAAAGAATTACAAGAATAACAAAATATATGATAAGAAAATGTTCAGATATTACTAAGCAAGAAATGCAGAAGAGTGATCCCTGGGAGAAAGGGAAAAAACAAAATGAATACAAGGGTATTTAAGCTTATTATCTGGAAAGAATTTACACATGGCTGCTGAGGAATATGGGGCCTAAAGAGAGTAATGAGGAGGTGGGAGGAGGAGGACACAGAGCAAGGTGGGGTGTCCCTTGCCTTCCACCCACTAGCTGAACCTGAAAGAGATGTGATAATAGATCATCATGTTTCCAATAATACATTTTGAGAACTTCAAAACCAAAATGTCATTCACTGCTTGGAATGATGAAGGATCAGTTCAGGAAGGTAGGTAACCAGTGGCACCAGGTACGTGTCCACCGGAGTCCTCTCCAACTTCACAACTGTCAACGTTGAAAAGCACCCTGTTTCCTATGCCATGGACACTGCTTTATTACTTTTCTCTTATGGCCAGCCATCTATTGAAATCTGTAAATGCCAGGACTTGCAGGGATAGAGGACCTACTTACTATAAAGATATAAGTGGGATGGGGAGGGGATCCTGTCCAATGGCAATGACCAGCAGTCTTCTTGGGTGGCTCTTTTGATCTGTTTTGTCCTTCAGCACCTTACCAATGGTGAGCACATGGAATGTTGTCTCTTTACTGATGACTGATGGTGTGTCATCGCAGGCTCTGCTGCCCATCCTCCCAGAGATGACTTACTCTTTTTTCTATGAGGCATATTGCAACCATAAGTCAGAGACTTTCAATTCATGGTCCCTCTAGAGGACTAATCTCTTCACACCATTGACTTTTCCACTGATGACTATGTGACATGTTCTTACTCAATGCAAAAAAAAAAGTGGTTCTTTCATGTAAACAAGGGCTGTACTTTTAGAAAAACATCCTGGCTATATTGTCAGTGCAGGAGGAAGACCATCACTGTCTTCCAGAAGTCATGTTCACTGATGTGTGGACCATGGCAGCTTTTGGTATGAGAATGACACTGTGTTGGTTCTTTTCCTGATATGCAAAGGGACAAGACAATCATGTTCAACCCCTATATGGATCCTTTCATCAATCCCTGAAACACCAGCTGCTGATATACCTGGGATACCAGGAAGAACAGGATGGTAGCGCAATGGCCAAGATGTCCTTCTTCCTGTCCTCTGACCAACTGTAGCAGCTATACAAGTGGAAAAAGAAGCCTATGGAGGAAAACCATATTTATTGAGTGGACCAGTGAGTCTGTAGTGACAGATTCACCTTAGATTGCTTCTTGAGGTATTAGTTTGGAAACTCAGATCAGCCAGCAAAGAAGTAAACTACAAAGTCAGCTGAATCTAGGATCTCTCATTGACCTGCTGCTGATATTGCTGTTGAGAGAAATTGTATAGGGTGTGTTTTCACAATCCCTCACTAGCCTCTTGTAACATTTCTTTGTGGTATTCTCTATAGTGACAACAGAGATGATTGCTGTGTTTGAAAATATGTTTATGGACTTTTGAGTTCTTTGGAACTTCTGTGATCTCTTCCATAATGCTGCTCTGCACAGTGAAGTCCAGTTTCCGTGCTCAGCTTCTAGCAATAAGGCTGCAAGCCAGATCCAATGCTAGTTCAAAGACACAATGATAAATGCAAGTACAGAGAGTACACAGACATTGTGAGCTGATTGCTGGGTCAGCTCCCCATCCGTACCCAGTCTTAGAGTGGTATCTCCTATCTGGATTTACCTCTCTTTAGCTCTGAAGACAAGTGGGTGTCAGTCACAGAGCAACCCAGGATTTGTGGAGAACACCTCATAAGGTTCTATGCATGGGACTTTGCATTGCTCAAGCTTGAGATCCAGGCAACTTAATGAGCATTTCCATGAGATACAAACTTTGAGGCCTCCTTGCCTTCACATTGTACCCTTTTAAGCCTTTTGCTATTTCTGTGCAGAGGATGGATGCTGATTGTGTTGTCAAGTTACATAAATGAAACTGCTGCATGTAGAACACCCAGGTTATTTGGCCTTTTAGGACTTTGCCTGCTTAATTTCAGTGGACAGTAGAGTCCCTGCTGCTGACTACCAGCTCTGTGGGTTCTGTACTGGTGTACCTCACATGTGAGAGTGCTAAGAAGGAGCAGGGGCCTCAACCTTTTAGGACTTATTATTGTGTACAGTACCCCTACTGATTGATTTAAAGTCCTATTGCCTTTTCCCTGAGTGAATTCCCAGGATTAATTAAATCCATTCTATTCTTGTTTATTTAGGTTATGTGTTTATTTTTTTATGTGAACATAAATAGCATTATATACCTCAACCCCCTTTGTGTCATTTCTTTTGCATTATTGTATGTACCCAAAGTAGGAAAATCTTTAATCATTAGAACTTTGAACATCGGTCTTACTTATCCAACAAGCAGTCTTATTTATGAGAAAAAATTTAAAGCCTTGATATTTTCTAACTTAAAAAAAAAATCCAACTCAAACCAAACCAAACAAATAAACAAACAAGCAAAAAACCCTGAAGAATCAAGAGAGTAGGTTATCTAGGTGATTCTCTTGGGAAGATATAATTGAAATTAGTAGAGGCAAGTGTGTAAAGTTAACCCAGAACATTGAAGTAAAGTAAATTTCAGATAGGAGAAAATCACTCAGAGAAAGAATTCTGGAGACCTATTCAAGGTTGAGATAAAATTCTACAGAGTTTTGATTAGCTAAATGTGGAGAAAATCCATGAAGCTTGGGAAAGAATATTAGAAAGCAGTAGGATGTATAATTTCTGAAGCTGAAAGAGGACTTGAAAAGACTGTGCTGACACAGGAGAGTGGCATGCAGGTGGAATACATGCACCATTGTTGGAGTACTTGGAAAAGTTTTGCGTTAGTAGTAGGTTAAGTTTAGTTCTAAGTGAAAAGGCTCTGTACTCTCGATTGCCTAATAAGCCTTAAAAGTCTCTAAAATGCAAAAGAATTCAAAAGTAACTTCATTATTATCCATAGAACAAATCCATAACATTTAAATTAAGTAAAAAAACATCCAGTACCCAAAAAAGACAAAATCTCAATGCTTTCTACATAATTTAAAAAATTACTAGGCATGGAACAAAAATGAAAACATGGTTTATAATGAAACCATAGTCAATCAACGTAAATGGACTAATGATAGAATTTGTAAACAGGGTATTAAAATTATCTTAATAATTATTATGTGTTTAAATAGGGAAAATGAATATTATATTTGAAAATATAAAATCTGAAGTGAAAAGTACACTGGATTGGATTAACATCCTACTAGATAATGAGGAAAAGAAGATTAGGGAACTTGAAAATACAGCATTAAACCTATCAAAATAAGAATGAAACAAAACTAAATAATGCTTCACTGACAATAAAGTGTGCAACATATGTGGGACAATCTCAAATAGAAGACATATGTAATTTTTACTGAAGGTGAAGAAGAAGGGTTAAAAAAACTTTAAAAAATTCTAAAATTAGGAAAACTAGGCAAGTACAAGAACATGAATAAAACTAAGTACATCATAAACAAATTGCTTATGAGCAGTGATAAAGAGAACATTTACAAGTAGCCAGAGGAAAAATAAACATGGTTATATACAGAATAGTAAATATGTGAATGATAGCTGATTTGATATTATAAAAATATTAGTCAGAAGACAGTGGAGAAATAGGTGCTAAAAAATATCAGAGAAAGGTCAGCCTCTTCAAAAATGGTGTTTGATATCCATTTTTAGAAGATATGAGAAAGTTCATTATGTTGATCCTTCTCACCATGTATCAAATCACTGAAAATGGACCAAAAACTTAACTGTAAGATCTGAAACTATGAAATTGCTAGAAGAAAACTAGGGAAAAAAACTTTAAAATATCTTTATAGGCAATGCTTTATATACCATCCCCAAAGCACAAGAAATAAAAGCAAAAATTAAATTTAAAAAAGAATTATATCAAACTAAGAAGCTCTGTATAGCAAAGGAAATAATTGACAGAGTAAAGAGACAACCTGAAGAATAGGAGAAAATATTTGCCAGCTATTTGTCTGATGAAGGATTATTATCCAGAATACCTTAGGACCTTAAAAAATGTCCACAAGGAACAAGTAATTTAATTAAAACTTGATCAAATGGTCTTAATAGACACTTCCAAAAACAAAACAAAAAAGGGCAAACAAATATATGAAAAAATGATCAATATCATTAGCCACCAGGGAAATACAAATCAAAACTACCACTTCACCCCAATTAGAATGGCTATTATCAAAGAAACAAAACAAACAACAAGTGTTGGTGAAAATGAGGAGAAAAGCAGCTCCATACATCATTGATGAGAATATAAATTAGTACAGCTATGGAGAACAGTATGAAAATTCCTCAAAAAAATATAGTTCCAGCTTTTCTCACTTCTGTGCATATATCCAATATATTCAAAGGAAATAAAGCCAACATGCCCAAGAGATAGCTGCACACCTATGTTTATTGTGACACCATTCATAATAGCTAAGGTATAGATTCAAAGTTGTCAACCATCAATGCATAAATTGAGAAAGAAAACTTGGTGTATATACCAATGGTTTTTTTTTTTTTCATCCATAAAGAATGAAATCCTGCCAGCTGCAGCAAAAGAGATGGTACTGGAAATCTTAGGTTAAGTGAAATAAGTCATACTCAGAAAGATAAAAAATGCTCTCTCTTAAACGTGGAAGCTAAAAAAAAAAAGTCAATCTGAATGTAGAATAGTAATTACTAAAGTGCGGTGGTAATGGAGGCATAAAGGGAGGTTGGATAATGAGTAGCAAAAACAGTTAGAAGGAATAAGTTCTCATTTTCTAGAACCAGTGGAATTACTAGTGTTCACAATAATCTATTATGTATTTTATGAAGTTGTAGAAGAAAGGAGTTTGAGGAATCCAAAATTTAAGAAATTATAAGAAAGAAATGCTAATTAGCATCTGACTTGAATATTATGCATAATGTATATATTTGTTGAAATTTTACATTGAACCTCATTAATATGTACAATTAATGTTAATTTTAAAAATAAAAATCAAGAACTGAAAGAAAAATAATGTCAAACATTTTATAACCAATGAAAAAGTATTTTTAAAGTAAAGAAAAAATAACTTTTTCAGAATCACAAAACTGAAAGAATATCTTTCAATATTGTATTGCATGACATAAAATTAATGCAATTCCTTCATGCAGAAAGAAAATGAAATCCAAATCTACTCAAAGAAAGCAAATTAGAAATGATATATATGTGGGGGAAATATAAATTATATATGTATGAAACTTTTTAAAATTTGACTTTGTTTAAAAAATTAATGTTTTCTCTGAGCTTCAATATGTAGAAATAAAATGTATGATAAAAATAACACAAAGGCTGGAAAATGAAAAATTGAAAGCTACTTTTGCAACATTTCTATGTTATATACATAATGGTAAACAGCAATTACTGTTGTTTGTATTTTTGATAACTGTCATTCTGACTGGAGTGAGATGAAATCTTAGATTGGTTTTGATTTGCATTTCTATAATTGCTAGTGATGATGAACATTTTTTCATAGGTTTGTTGATTAATTGTATATTCTCTTCTGAGAAGTATCTCTTCAGTTCCTTGGTCTGTTTATTGATTTTTTTTTTTTTTTAGTGTTTAGGTTTTTGAGTGCTTTATATATCCTAGAGATTATTGCTCTATCTAATGTGCTTGTGGTAAGGATTTGCTCCCATTCTGTACACTCTCTATTCACCTCACTGATTCTTTCTTTTGCTGAGAAGAAGCTTTTTAGTTTGAATCTATCCCATTTATTGATCCTTGGTTTGAATTCTTGAACTTCTGGAGTCTTATTAAGAAAGTTGGGGCCTAATCTGACATGATGGAGATTTGGGCCTACTTTTTCTTCTATTAGGCCACAAGGTCTCTGGTCTAATTCCTAGGTTCTTGAACCACTTTGAGTTGAGTTTTGTGCATGGTGAGAGATAGAGGTTTAATTTCATTTTCTTACATGTGGATTTCCAGTTTTCCCAGCACGGTTTGTTGAAGAGACTATCTTTTCTCCAATCTACATTTCTGGTGCCATTGTCCAATATAAGATAACTGTAGGTATGTGGGTTAGTCTCTGTGTCTTCTATTCTGTACTATGATCTATAGGTCTATTTTGGTGCCAATACCATGCTGATTTTGCTACTTGCTCTGTAGTATAGTTTCAGGATCTAGAATAGAAATGCCACCAGCTTCTGTCTTCTTGCTAAGTATTGCTTTGGCTATTCTGGGTCTCTTATTTTTCCAGATGATTTTCATGACTGCTTTTTCTATTTCTCTGAGAAATGTCATTGGGATTTTTTTTTATTGGTTTTTCAAAACATTACAAAGCTCATGACATATCATCTTTCATACATTTGAATCAAGTGGGTTATGAACTCCCATTTTTACCCCAAATACAAATTGCAGAATCACATCGGTTACATTGGGATTTTGATTGGGATTGCATTGAATGTGTATAGTGCTTTTGGTAGTATTTTGACAATATTAATTCTGCCTATCCAAGAAAAAGGTAGATCTTTCCATCTTCTAAGGTTTTCTTTAATTTCTTTAGCATGCTGAAGTTTCCATTGTAAAGGTCTTTCACCCAGGAATCTCCATACTGCTTTCCAAATTGGCGGCACCAATTTGCAGTCCCACCAGCAATGTACAAGTGTACCCTTTTCTCTACATCCTCGCCAGCACTTGTTGTTGTTTGACTTCATAGTGGCTGCCAATCTTACTGGAGTGAGATGGTATCTTAGGGTGGTTTTGATTTGCATTTCTCTGACTGCTAGAGATGGTAAGCATTTTTTCATGTACTTGTTGACTGATTGTATATCCTCCTCTGAGAAGTGTCTGTTCAGGTCCTTGGCCCATTTGTTTATTGGGTTATTTGTTATCTTATTGTCTAATTTTTTGAGTTCTTTGTATACTCTGGATATTAGGGCTCTATCTGAAAGCAGTATGGAGATTCCTGGGAAAGCTGGGAATGGAACCACCATTTGACCCTGCTATTGCCCTTCTTGGACTATTCCCTGAAGACTTTAAAAGAGCATGCTACAGGGATACTGCCACATCGATGTTCATAGCAGCACAATTCACAATAGCTAGACTATGGAACCAACCCAGATGCCCTTCAATAGATAAATGGATAAAAAAAAATGTGGCATTTATACACTATGGAATATTACGCAGCACTTAAAAATGACAAAATCATGGAATTTGCAGGGAAATGGATGGCACTAGAGCAGATTATGCTTAGTGAAGCTAGCCAATCCCTAAAAAACAAATACCAAATGTCTTCTTTGATATAATGAGAACAACTATGAACAGAGCAGGGAGGAAGAGCAGGAAGAAAAGATTAACATTAAACAGAAACATGAGATGGGTGGGAAAGGGAGAGAAAAGGGAAATTGCATGGAAATGAAGGGAGACCCTCATTGCTATACAAAATTACATATAAGAGGTTGTGAGGGGAATGGGAAAATAAACAAGGAGAGAAATGAATTACAGTAGATGGGGTAGAGAGAGAAGATGTGAGGGAAGGGGAGGGGGGATAGTAGGGGATAGCAAAGGTAGCAGAATACAACAGTTACTAATAGGGCATTATGTAAAATTGTGGATGTGTAACCGACATGATTCTGCAATCTGCATTTGGGGTAAAATTGGGAGTTCATAACCCACTACAATCCAATGTATGAAATATGATATGTCTAGAGCTTTGTAATGTTGTGAACAACCAATAAAAAAAAGGTCTTTCACCTTTTTTATTGAGTTTATTCCCAAGTATTTCATTTTTTTGAGGCTATTGTAAATGGGGTGGTTTTCCTAGTTTCTCTTTATGAGGATTTGTCACTGTTGTACAGAAATGCCTTTGATTTATGAGTGTTGACTTTATATCCAGCTACTTTGCTGAATTCATTTATTAGTTCTAGGAGATTTCTGGTGAAATGTTTTGGGTCTTCTATGTATAGAATCATATCATCTGCAAATAGTGATAATTTGAGTTCTTCTTTTCCTATCCATATCTTTTTAATTTCTTTCATCTATCTTATTGATCTGGCTATCGTTACAAGAACTTTGTTAAGTAGAAGTGGTGAAAAAGGAGATTATTGTCGTTCCAGTTTTTAGAGGGAATGTTTTCAATTTTTCTCCATTTAGAATGATGTTGGCTTTTTACATCATTATTATATATATATATATATATATATATATATTTAAGATACCTTTTACAGTGTTGAGGTATGTTTCTGATATATGATCATCTCAATAGATGCAGACAAAGCATTTGATAAAATACAGCATCCCTTCATGTTCACAATGCTAGAAAAACTAGGGATATATGCATGGTCAATTTTACTTTCAAGATTATATATTTTGTCTTTATTGTCTGAAGTTCTGTCTTTCAAGTGGTCTAGTCTGTTGGTGATGCTTTCTGTTAAATTTATAATTTGGTTTACTGAGTTCTTCATTTTGAGAATTTCTGCTTGTTTTTTTTCCCACACTCTTTAAGTCTTTATTGAAGTGATCTTTCACTTCCTGTATCTTTTCTTTGACTTCACTCCTTATACTATCCTGTACTTCACAGATCAATTTAACTATGAACATTTGAACTCCTTCTTGGAGATTTCTTCTACTGTGTTGTCAGTGACTTTTGTTGTTGAAGAATCTTGGTTTGTTTGGGGTGCTTTATTCCCTTGTTTTTCATTTTTTTTTTGTGTGTTTTCCTTTCTAGAAGGATGGACCTAAGGCAGCACAAATTCTACCCTGTAGACCTATAGTGTCCCTCACCTTTAATGGTGAGACCAATATCAATATCACCCAGTGTGTGTGTAGCCTTAAAGCTAATAGCTCCCACTAAGGCATCTACTGCTTTCTCACATTAAACCAAAATGATGAATTCAATAACTATGTATAGTATAAACAGAAAATTTGTTAAAATGGTTTAAAATTTCAAATAGTGGATGAGAGAACAGAGGTAGCACAGTACGTGATGTTTCCTAGGCAGAAGAGGGAAGATAGAAGCAAAAATTCAGAGGAAGTGTGGAAGAAGTGCCAACAGAGATTGGCTGTTGGTTGAAGAAATGTTGGAAAGAAAATCCAAGAAAACAGAGGAAGAGAGAGGAAGAATATGAGCAAAGAGAAAAAATTAAAGACATAAGAATACAACAAAAATTCAAAACACCAGTCATATATCATTGTCCTCCACACACTGATGCATAAAAAACATCCTGTTCCAAATATGGTAGTGATATTAACAAATCAAAAATAAAATAAAATAAAATAAATATCTCTGGAAAGTTGAACTATCTCCATCAGTGTTCAAAAGTTTCTCAGCTCTGTCTCTGATGTCTCTCAGGATCACCAGACCCAGATCAGCCTTCGCAGACCCAGTCACTATCCCACAGATCTGAGCTTCAGATACCTCAAGCTCCACCATGCTGCAGTCCCAAGATCTCAATGCTGGTTCTACTTGCAGAGAGACCACCAGGATTACACTCATGTAAAGGAGCAACCCCAGATGCAGCAACAAGACAGGGGCCACCAGCACTCACAGCAGGAGGATCTCAGGAACCTCCAAACCTGCAGGCATCCCTACAATGGACCTGCAGGTCTCAGCTGGAGTCCCCAGAGAGAGGCTTTGGTAAACCTGCTGGCACTGGCCCCTGGGCCCTGGCTGGTGTGCCAAAATGCATGCAGCTACATGCAACCAAACCTGGAGTGTCTCCTGCAGCAGTCCTCTAGGCTGTGGTGGTAGCGGGAGTAGTGGCAGTCGTTGGCAGCAGGCAGCTGGTCAGCAGCAGCAGTGGCTGCAGCTGTCGGGGCAGCATCACCTGGCAATCTCTGGGAATCAGAAGTGGTGTTGCCATCAGTTGGGGCTGGGGCAGCGGTGTTTTCTGTGGCAGCAGCGAGTGGTTGCAGCTGCAAGGGCAGCAGCACCCAGAAAGACGACTTCTGGGCGATGTTGAGGTGGCAGCAGTGGCATCAGAGGCAGCTGTGATGGCAGTAGTGGTGTAGTGGTGTAGGCTGCAGCTGATTGGACATGAGACCTCCGTTTGTCATTGGCAGTGACCTTGGAGATAGGGTTGAAGGTATCTTGACTGTGCCCAGAGAAATGACGTCAGGGCCAGAAGGGACATCTGTGGCAGCTGATAAAACATTCTCATAATTAAACTTAAATATGACTAATACATTATATGTCGTCACGTAGTTATTAGGAAACTCTATTAGAAATTTAATTTACTTTCTTTAATTTTTTAGGGGTTTAGTTTCCTCAATGTAAGTCGTGGGTCAACATGATATTAGACAAAAAGAAAAAAAAACATATAGTTTTTAACTATATATCAAAGCATATGTGTGTAAAAATACTCATCCTTCCAACAGTCAATATTCTCAGAAATGAATATCAAATAATCATTTGTAACCTTCAGGCAAGTTACATAACCTGATTGTGACCCATGGGAAAGAGAATACCAGGCAGTACAACCTGGGAGCATGTTCGAAATGCAAATTCCTAGTCTTCCTTTCCAAACTTGCTGAATCAAAACCTAGAAATGCATCAGGAAAATGCATTTTAACAATGTCTTCAGGTGATTTTTTTTGTGTGCTCTAAAGTTGAAGTAAGTAACCACATAATGGACTATAAATGCGTTGCCTATCTTTTCAACTAATGCCATAACTAAACCTGTAGTTTAAATTTGGATCAGATATTTTAAGGAAATAATTATTAAGTAAATCTTATACATTATGTTGTAGGAGCCCCATTGAAAAATATGGTTATTTTCTGGGAACAGTTTATGAAAAATTCTATGACATTTATTTACTTAATGAAAAACAATCTCATTTTCCTTCTAGAATTTCAAAAATGAAAAATAATGTAACAGATAACATGTGACTGTCTTAGATAATATCAAAACTGTTTGGCATTGTTGATACATGGTGACTAGCTCTATTCCATCTCTTGAAGAACCTCCTGAATAATTGGTGAAACAGGCTAGGGTAAAGGTAACCACAGAGAGAAATCTAAGAGAAAGTTAATGATAAGAACTTAAAATGGGAGAAGAAGGTTCACTCTGCAGCTGCTGATTTGGAATTTACCAGATTATTGATCATCCAGGAATGATGTGTAAATTCAGATTAATAAACCTAGGATAAATCCTACAGATAGCATTGATGAAATTGTGAAAGGATATTAAGAAGCCCATGGAAATTTCTGAGAAGAAAAAGAATGGCAGAGGAGAAGAGAATTTCGAAGCAATTAATATTAATATTATGGAAGCCAAGTAGATGAAATTTCAAGAGGAAAAGTTTAATGCCTACAAACAAATGTTGCAGTGAACTTGTATTTTGCTTAAAGTCATAAAACTGCAGTTTTATTATCTGGAAGGTGTTATCATGATAGGTATAGCAGTATTAAATGAGAATGTGTATAAATCAAACTGCAAGTGGACATGGCTCAAGTATAAACTTTAAGTGTCATCATTGTCATTTTTAGCATTACGATTTTAATTTGTCTCCTTATAGTCTTCATTGGAAAGATGATCCTCATGAAAAAATTCTGTAAGAATGATATAGAAAATGAAAAACAAAAGATCAATTAGAAAATGTTTTTGGACCACGTGAGTATCATCTTAGTGCTCATGAATGCAAGGAGAGAGAAGTTTTGTATAGAAGATTTCTATACAACATAATGGACTGGGAGCTTAAAGTGTTCATACCAAAAAGACATATATCATTGTCCAAAGTTGATTGTTTTCTGGAGTTGACTGCTGAGTCAGATGTGTTAGCTGCTTCACCTAATTAATGACGTATTATCTCAACTTTTTGGAGGAAAAGAATGAGAGGTGTAGGTGTAGGACCAAATACAAGGAAAGATTTTGTAAGCAATGTTGTATTCCTCATTTAGAAAATATGAAATGAGTATTTGCTTGTAGATTTGTCTTTCTTTGTGAGAGGAGCTGTGTAAAAATAGGGAGGATGTCACACCTAGACGGTATAGACCATAGGAAACTTGAAGATGGATTCATTGATGTTTAGTGATTGATTGCAGTTATTTTAAGTATTATTGAGTGACGAAATAAAGGCTTTGATTATCCAAAAAGAGGTGAGATAAATAATGAGTAGTTAGCATGAAACAATATGGAGATATTAAGGATCTTGAGGTTTATGTAAGCTAAAATGTAAGTAAAATTCCTTCAACTCCTGCCTACTTTCCAAAATACTAATGAAATCATGTCCTTCTCCAGTGGTGTCCATCTTACCCACAATCTGTACTTCATCTACAGAACTTTAATTATCAGCACACCCCTTTTTATGAAACCTAAATTATTTTTGTCAACTTCTTGACATCTCTACCTGTTCTGTTCTTCTTGAAGTTTTCCTAAATTCAGCAAAGTAATTTCTACCACAACGAATTTGCACTTTCTCTTGCTTTTGCATGAAAGTTTCTTTCTTTATGCTTGCTCAATCCTAAATCCATATGCTCTCAAACATGTCACTATACTAGAAAATATGCCATTTTATGTAAAACTGTCTCTGTGCCTCTGCCTTTCCTTCTAGTTTTAAGCACACATATCACTTCCTAACATAGTAATTTATTCCCATCCACTTTACTCAAACATAAAGCAAACTCCATGAAAGCAGAATTTTGTTTTATATTCAGGCTCTGCCTGTAGCTAGTGACTGTCACTGAACAAACACTCGAGGAGTGAAATTCCTTTCTGACAGCACTGATGGAAGTAGTAGAGTCTGTTCTCAGTGTGGCCATTCTGCTGGAAGGGGATTCTGGTGTTATCTTCTTGCATTTAAGGACTGAGACAGAATGTGTAAAGTACATGGAGATTTAGGATACATGCAGTAGAAAAAAATATGAATGAGTAGATTGAATATTTGAATAACTAAGTTAAATAATATACTTGAGGTTGGGGAGCAAATATTTGGAGAATGTGAAATGTGACAGACTACATGGAATTAATTGACTTCAAGGACCTCTTATCTAAAGTTGCTTTGGTGTTACCCAAATGAGGAAAAGGAAGTGATTAAAGTAAATATGAAAGCATAAATGAAGACCATACATATAAGATGATGCTTGAAATTTATTGATTTGAGAAAAGAAATTAATTTTTGTTACACAGAATCATGAGCATTACCAGATTAATAATTTGAAACTGTCTGATTGAACATTAATTAGAAAGGTAAGTATGATGAAGAAAATATACTACATCATGGTTTTGTAGCTTTTTTGATAATTTACCAACACATGATGGGAGCTTACTGTGATATCAGGGAGAAAGCACATGTAGTAATTGCATTTTCGAGTCAAACCTGTGAAGAAATAGAAAATAACAGATTATCTCTATAATTCATAATACTTTAATAACAATTTTATTTGGCCTGGTGTAGACTAGCAACATATAGATGAGTTTAGTGAGTATAATCGAGTGTCCAAAAGTATATCTCATACAGAAATGACAATGAAATATTATTAAGTAAAAATATGAAGAAATTGAAGATATCATCCAACTTCTACAATTGAACTTTGTTTAGGTTTATTGCCAACATATTTCATTACACCCTAACATATATCTTAGACATTTCTTTTATATTTCTCTACCCCAAATAATATTCTAATATTTCTTTTACTGAATAAATATCTTCAGCTGCTACCTAATGCCGAATGTTCAAATTCTTCACTTTCATTAAAGACAATAGGAGATCACTTAAAAATAATATTCCAATGCAATTAAAAAGAAAAGCAATGCTATGGAGTGTTTCATAGTTTAATTCTGTGACATTTCTCTCTTATCTGTAAAAATATGAATGTAATTTATATTTAAACATTTAATCTTTCATTGAATTTGGCACATTTGAAGTGGAATCTAAAGAGGTAAAATTGATTTTCTAAAAATTAAAACAATATTTCTATAACTTCTTGTTTGTATTCTTTTTTTGGGGGGTGTCATAATTGCTGTCATAATTGCTCCCTAGATTTCTTAATGTAAGACTTTCATATTTATTGGGTTATGAATCATAAGGGGATATTATTAAGATTCTTACTCCTAAGGTCTAAATGTGGCTTCATGTTCTAAATTTGTCACAAGTCTGCAAATGGTGCTTGTGCAGCTGCTCCAGATATTAAATTTTAGGGGGAGAAGTTTGAAACAGCATCCAGGACAGCTCTAATGGCTGTATTATGTAGCCATAATCTTTTGTGTGGTATGTCTTTTAATAGTTTCACTAATTCTATATGGTGATTATGTATTATAATTATTTTAAAAATTTTTTAGTTGTTGATGAACCTTTATTTATTAATTTATTATATATATATAATAATAATTATATATTTATTAATTTATATGTGGTGCTGAGAATTGAACCCAGTGCCTCACACACGGTAGGTAAGTGCTCTACCACTGAGCCACAATCTCAGACAATGATTATGTATTATTATAATCCCTATTTGGTTAATGGCCGAGCTGAGTTTTAGGAAGTATTCAGAATCCTTTGAGGTCAGCAGACCAGTGGTTGTCAGGCCACTATCCTGACACTCCCTACCCCTAACCAGATTCTTAGCCAGAAGCAGAACAGATGTTTCCTCTCAGAAGCATTTAGATAGATGAATCAACTTCAGAAGAGCTTTTTAACTGGATATTTTTTAAAAAAAGAAAAACAATTTTAAGTCTAATTTTTGTATTCTCTTATAGCTGTAAGTATTGACACAGAAAGTTTAAAAAGTATCTATCTATCTATTTACATATCCATCTATCTATCTCATAGGACCCAGCTCACCTCTTTATCATCTAAGTGGTTACTGAGGAGGAAGGTAAGGAAATTCCTGGGAAAATGAATCCGATTGTGCACTCTCTGGATATGATGGTAATGATGGTGAGTCTTGTACCAGATCCCTGCCATACCGTCCCTGCATATACATGGAAGAGAAATGAGATTTGAAACATTAATGCAAGTACTTTTCAATAATTGTCATTGAAGTCTACATGATTTAAATCATTAAGGCCTTATATGTCCATTATATGATTATGTTTTCAAACTTTTGTGTAGGTTTTAACTTTTTTATATGAAAAAGTTTTAGAAAGATAAAGTGATAAAGCATTTACATATACTGTTACTAAAAATGTTTTGGTTCAATAATACTTATGGGATCATTGATTACAGCCAACAACTTAAAGTGGGCAATGAATCTTTTTTATATTACCTCCAAGGCACTACCTTGCCGATCTTTGAATAGTATAGGAGGACACATCAATAGCAGAAAGTCTTTCACTATGAAGGATACTCTATAAAATTAGTAAAAACAAATAACCTACCAGATGTAGAAATACTAACGTGGAGATGCAAGAAACATGAAAAATTAAGGTAATAGCATGTTTCCAAAGGAACACAATAACCCTCTAACAACAGATCCCAAAGCAAAGTAAATAAATGAATTTCACAAATGAACAAGAGACGAAAAAGGGAAAAGGGCATAAAGAACTATCAGAAACAAATTAACAGAATGACAGTGTATGTCTATCTCTCTGTCATATCTTCAAGTAGAGATTAAATTCTCAAACGTTTTAGATGGCTGAATAGATTAAGAACCAAACACAACAAAACAGATTCCATGTAATTTATCAAAATATCTATGACATTATTCACAGAACAAGAAAATACAATTACACAGTTCACAAGGAGCCACAAAACAGACAAAGCAAACTTGAACAAACAAATAAAAACAATGAGAACAACAAAATCAAAGCTGGAGGCATTATAATACCTGGGTTAAAAATGTACGGATAGTAACATGAGCATCATGATACTGGCATAAAAATACAGAAAAAAAATTGGAGAAGAATAGAAAACACAGAAGTAAATCTGAATATTCATGGCAAACTGATATTTTAATATTTGACAAAGGAAGGAAGAAAATGTAGTACAGAAAGGAAAGTCTCCTTAATAATTATGGCCTGAAAATCTCACTATGCATATGAAGAAGAAAGAAACTAGACCCCTATATATCATTATCTACAAAAAATCAATTAAAAGTTGATTAATGACTTAAAACAAAAGCAAAGTTGTTGTGCACAGTTACATCCATATACAAAATATTTTTTGAAAAGCCAAGGGGATAATCAACAGAAGGAAAAGTCAACCCGCAGAAAGCATATTTGTTTTTCAATTTCCAGAACATGTTAGGAACTAAAACTAGTGAAATGCACTTAACCTGATTTTTTTTTAAAATGTGTAAGTGGCCTCAACAGGTATTTTTGAAAACATGACATATAAATTAATAACAAGAATATTAAAAAATGTTCAACGTCACTAATCCTCAGGAACTTTCATATTAAAGCCACACTTACATATCATCTCGTTCTGGTCAGAACAACTATCTAAAAAATGTAAAGAACAGGTGCTGATGAGGAAAGAGGGACTCATTAAATTACTGAAGGAAATGTAACTCAGTAAAAACATTGTGGAAAGCAGCCTAGAAATGCCTCAAAACACTAGGAATAGAACACCCATATATTCCAGCTATCCCACTACTGAACATATATACAAAGACATTGAAAACAGTATGTGAAAGAGACATCTACACTTCTTGGTACAGTGGAGTACTATTCACAATATTCAAGATCTAGAATTAACTAGGTGTTCATCAGTGGATAAATGGATATAGAAAATGGGTGTACATACACAATGGAATATTTTCCAAACATAAATAGGAAATTCTGTCATTTGTAACAACATACAGGGAAACTGAAGGACCTAATGAAAAAGCCAGAAATAGAGAGACTAATACTGCATCTGCCACTTATATGTGAAGCTAAAATGTTGATGTTAAAGAAACAGAGATGATAATAGTGGTTACCACAGAGTGGGAATTGTGTAGGGAGGAGGAGATGGAAAAAGGATGGTTAATGGGTACAGGGTTGCAATTGAATGAGTGAAAGAAATTCTTATGTTCCATTATATAATAGGATAACTATGGTCAACAACTCATAATTAAACATTTCAAAATTGCTACTGTAGAAAAATTTTGAATGTTCTCTACACAAGAAATGATAAACATCTGAGGTAACAGATATACAAGTTACCCTGATTTGATCATTGCACATTACACATATGCAATGAAAAGTCATATTTAGCTGGACCTAGTAGCTCTGTGTACAGTCCCATCTACTCAGGAGACTGATGTGAGAATATCAGCCAGCCCAGGAGCTTGAGATCATCCTCAGTAAGATAAAAAGACTCTATATAATTTTTTTAAAAGTTTCATTGTATCCTATTTACATGTATATTTACTATGTGAATAAAAAATAAAGCTATAGTAAAATAATTAGAATTGAAACTACATATCAAGATAAATGTAAAATAAATAAAATTTTCTATTTTATTTAATATATTTAGTTTAGCCTATTAAATTTATAACTCTCTAAAACTCAAAAGATAAAAAATCATATATTTTATGTCACTATCTGTCTTTATTCTTCATTAGGTATATCTTATATTTGATATAATTAGCACTACAATTAGTTTATACTTCAAGGCAATTTTTATCAGACAAAAATTGTTTAGTTACAAGGTAAAAATGGGATTTTTCAGAGTAATGCTACTAAATTTCCATCTGAATCATCACACAAGATGTGTAGGTCTTTTTCCAGTTCATCATCAACAAATGAAATCAGTGTGTTCATTGATCATTTATGATGAACATTCATTTCAAAGGAATGTATTGTTTTTTTCCCATATAATAGATAACTAGGAGAAAATATATAAAGTTACAAAATTACCAGAGGAATACTTACATAATTACGATGTCTGTCTCGCCTCTGTAAAAATAAAAATGGTATATTAAAATTCAATATATGTTTGATTATAGAGTTTTCCAGGATTGTACATATCTTACCTCTTTAGAATGATCAGCACTCTGGAAAAAGAAATAAGAAATACATTAACATCTTAATTTTATAATTCAAGATATTCTCAAATAAAAATTCTCAAATAAAATGCACCATTTGCCACAATTATAATAAACATAATGAAGGCAAAATATTGAATGATTGAAACACTAAATTTGCTATTTTAAAAGGAGAGAAACCTAGGCATTTCATAATTTCTTTATATATTCAAATGACTATTTGCTTCTGTCCATATTATATGTGTGAAATGGAGAAAAAATTTATGACCACAGATGGGAGGTGAAAATTGGATTATTAAGTAAAATTTTGGATTATTTATGTAAGAATAATTCATAATTAGCTTAAATGTTGTTAACATTCAAATATTTTATTGAATAATAGAGTCTACCATTCTACCTTTCTCTATTCTTCTTAATATTTTATTTTTTCCCTTCTATTATTTTGTGATAAAATGTAATAAATGATGTTCTCATAAGTAATTTGTTGTCTAAAATACTCATAGAATTAGTGTGCTATTTTAGTAATATTATTATTTTTGGAACTTCATTTTCATCATCAGATGTAAAGGAGAGGAAGGAAGAGGAGAAAGAAAGAAGAAGAATATCAAGAAACACCTCCAGAGATGTGAAGGACGTTCTTTGTAATACAGAGCAGTAAGTGAAAGCAAGCTGGTAGAACTGCAGCTTATTTAAAGGTGAAAAACAGCAGCTTCATTTTTGCAAGGCAGGAATAAGTGTTTGTAAACTTGAGCAGATAGACTGTACAAAAATTGACTTGAAAATTCTCTTGACATATTGAAAGCATCAGGCTATATTTTAATGGACTTTGTTCATTTATAAAACTTTACTAATTTCATATGACCTGGAAAGATCTATATCTTATACTTCCGTGTATATTATAAGCTCTCAGTTTCACTATTTCTGTAACAACTTTAAATGTTTTTAAACATAAAGCTAATTGTATTAATTGTATCTGAGTGCCTGAGATGATGTCCTTAGTAAATTTACACAAACGTATTCAAGCAATACGAACATGTACAATCATTAAAATTCATAAAATCAGATTCCGATAAGTGCAATATGATAGGCCAGAAATCAGGGAATAAGGCAGAATCTGGGATAGTTACTGAGAACACATCCTTCACAATTGCCTGACATACTTACAATCATGGAAACCATGAGAGCCAGGAGAAAGGCAAAGACCAGGAACCTCATATTGGTCTGAGTCCTGCGAAAGCACAAGTGAGAATCACTGAACTCTTCATTCCTGCACTCATGCAAAAAGCATTTTTGATCTCACTGTGCTCCAAAACTCTGGGAAGTAGCCTAGAGATTCAAGACAATTGAAATGCATTGCCCTACACAGAGGAAAGGAGTTGGAGGGAATACTGATGTCTAAAATGTGTGCTCTGATATGAAAACATTAAAGTACTATAAAATATAAATGAGGGCTCTGATTGTGGCTCAGTGGCAGAGCACTTGCCTCACACATATGAGATACTGGGTTTGATACTCAGCACCATATAAAAATAAATAAATAAAATAAAATTATTGTGTCTATTTATAACTAAAAAAACATAAATGGATATTTGAAAGAATGGGAAGATGAAATAAAGAGATGTAAATTTTGAATTGATTATGGATGAGTAATAGGCATTTTGGGAGATGCAAAATAAATGAATCTAAGAGAAAAAAAAAACAGGCCAAAACGTAAATTTGTCAGCATATAAGAAGGGCTGTTTGGCCATAGAACGACCATATAGATTATTGAGGATTACAAGGACTTCTATAATACCATTACAGATGAGTACAAAAGTATAAATAAGCATCTAGAAAGTAGGATGATAAGCCATTGGACATAAAGCCATTGGAAAGGAGCCGAGTGTCTTTCTTGAGAACTAGAATGTTAAATCTATTGTTCAGAGAAAAATCAAATTTAAAAGGAAAAATGCTTTTAAGTACTTTGAGAAACTGAAGTTTATTCATTTATTTTGTAAAAATTGAGGATGAAGGAATGATTAAACATAAGTATTCTTCTACTATTTAGATAGATAGACAAACCAGCAGAGAGTTAGATTGCTAGACAGATGATAGATAGATAGATCTATCTATCTACCTATAAAAAGATTTAGAGGACAGATGAATGTCCATACATAAATTTATATTTGAGGAGTATGAGGAGCTGTTTCCCAAAGAACAAAAATAATAAAAATATGAAATTGCAAAGAAGTGTCTTATGGCAAACTACAAATGATACATACACATACAAATAAAATGTTAATTTTAGGGAATTTTAAAAATCTGGTTCAATGTTGAAAAAGGCTGTGAAAAGCTGATGTAAAGTATTCACTGATGGGAATAAACTAACTATGAAAAAGTTACTTAAAGTATGAACAAAATACATATATCGGAAAGGGAGAACTTGTGCCAACTTTGAATTTTACTGTTAAATATAATATAAAAGTCATTATTCAGAAAGTCTGTATCAGATATCCAGTCAAAAAGATAAGAAGATTGGCAATTCCCACCAAATAGGGAAAAGAAACTCACCCACCATATTCATCATCATTCACTTTGTACAACAATTTCTGAGGTCCTAGACTCACATTCAGATTTTGCCATGGGCTCATCAAATTTTTAATTGCTTCTTTATGAAAAAATATTGGTAGGTAACACACATCATAATAATGCTTTTAAAAATGATTTTAGTAAGAAGAAATTCAACTGAAATATCATATTCAACTGAAACACTATATGAATATATTACCTGTACACATATGAGACTGAAGCGTCAGAGACACTGAGGCCAAGGTGAACTCAAGGGGTGATGTGCTTGCTCCCCTAGAAAACTGGTGTATTTAAACTCACTGAAATACCACCTTTGTTTTCTAAATAATGTCAGGATGAGATCATATTAAGGAAACTAAAAATAATGTCCAAAAATCTGTCTGTATGAACTCATTGTGATTTTACAATAGAAGTTTGTAAAAACCAAGTGACCCGGAAACAAATGGACCCATCAAAAGTTAATCCTTCTGTTATTAGAGGCTTGGGAGGTGAAGATGTGGGAAATGCATTCTGGAGTAAAGCAAGCTCAGAAATGATTGAAATGATGAAAACTATTTCTGTAAATCATTATGTAATCTGTTTCAACAAAATCACTTCCAAGATATCCCATTCTATGCCAAGAATGTTAGCTACCATTTACCAATATTTTACCCGTTCTGTAATATGTAATAACCAATAGACAGGAGTTGAGTCATTACTGATCTCAAATGTATTTCCTATAGATCATTATTTAAAATATATTTTTACCTTATTCCATTCACTTTAGAATACTTGAAGTCATATGCTAGATTCAAATATTTACTGAAATTCAGTAATTTTGGGATATTCTATGAGAAAACTGTTCTCATATATATAGTGACCCTAGGTGCTTAGTATCATATATCTTACATAATAACTGGGTACTTATGACTGGGAATGAAATTCCTTTCATTGAGTGTTTAGGTACTCATGTTCCTTAATGGAAACCTTGTCTACTTGATTATAATAGACACAAAAAAATCACTGTATTCCTTAGATACGTTTATAAATATTTACTTGCTTGTTACTGGTTGGATAATTATTTGTTCTCAAAACTGTCAGAAAGTCATTTGTAATATGTAGATAAATTACATAAATTCCTGCATTTTTACTCAAATGTGGCACAGTGGATCATCAGAATCAGCACAACCAAGGAGCCTGTTTAAAATGCAAATTATTTGTCCCTCTTTTCCAGCTTGATGAGTCAGATTCTTGAGAGTGTGCATTTGAATATCTCCAGGTAATTCTCTGTGAACTATAAAGTTGGAGAAATGCCATAATCCACACATCATGTGTTTTTAGACTTGATTACATAGATAGGACTTATGTTTTAACTTTGCTTAAAATTTTATAGAGAAATGTTTATTAAATGAATCTTTTATGCCATATTAGAACTGACACACAGAATATAACAATTATTTCCTGCATAACACTGAAATTTAAATGTTTTTTAAAAATAAATTAGTTCAGAACAAATTTGATTAAAATTATTCTTGTTTTTTTTTCATATAATCACCCTAGTTACATGTTCTCTTGTCATATGCAAAGTAAAAAAATATATCGAGTATATTCTCAATGGAACAAAAGATATTCCGGGTTCAGTAAGTATTAAAATATGTTGAATTTTTAAAAATAAATCCAGCTTTAGTCATTTTCAAAATATTAACCAGTTGCTTCCTTTTTTCACCATTCCTTCTCTCTGTTTTTAACTTTCCTCCTTCCATTTTATCTTGTTAATTCATTTCAATAGCAGGGTTAGTTACCATTGTGGTGAATCTGTGGTATTCATGGCCTAGTAACTAAGCACTAATGCTTCAAGGCACCACTAAAGGACAACATTTTAACCAGCCAACAAATTGAGGATAAAAATTATTTGAAGCTACAATTATCTTAAATCATTGATATTAGAACACCAAAATCTAGGCAGTATTACCCTCATGTTTCTACTTTGACAGTATAAGAAGAACAGGGACAGTATATGACAGTGGGAAACAGAAATAGTACATTATAAAAGGAAACTCCTGCTCTAGTTCATAGTCTTAACCTCAGGAACAGTATAGGTCATCTTAGACAACCGATAGATAGGAATGTGTCTGATATTATATAATGAAGTAAAGTAGGTATTTTATTATCTGTAACCAAACCGTGGTCTTTGAAAATGCCATGGTGTTCATTTACAAGGGAAATATCATTGAAGGTCTATTGGTATATCATAGGTGTAGTATTTCATAGGTGCTTTAAATATGCTACTCAAGAATGGTTATTTAGCGTGATATTTGTTATGAATGTTCCTCCTCCACCCTGCCTTTTACCATGTCTAGCCTATGATGAAAGCCTGGTGCAAATTGTTGCCAAAATTCATCTTAGTTAACTGAAAAACAAATCTAATGGTATATCTACTTAAATTATTGGAAAGAAATACACTCCAGCTGACGATATTGAAGAACATGTAACTGTTGTGCATCATAGAACTTTTTTGGCACTAGATTGCAGTGGCAAGCTGTGCTCCTGTTCTATAGGGGACAACCTTGTAAATGATGAAATAGGTAACAGAGAGACATGAGTGGTGGCGACATAAGGTTAAGGGAATGACAGACCCAATGTCATGATCCCCCACATGCTTTTACTTTTAAAAAGCAATTTACCTGCAGCCTTGACTTATATCAATAGTAGATGTCACATTACTCAGAAATAACCTCTTAGCTGCCGGAGAAATGAAGGCCTGAAATGCTGATGAGAAGAACACAAGTGACCCTGAAATATGTATGGTGGGTACTTTCGTGACCCATTCACAGATCAGTTTCTAGCACTCAGGAAGATAAGGACAATTGCCCCAACCATAAAATCTCTAAGAACAAGTTCTAATCAGAACAGGTCAGTATGGTCCAAAGTGAACTATAGTTGTCATGGCAATGGGGAACTTGAAAGTCTAATGTCATCCTGTTGTCAATAGAAATTCAAGAGAAGACCTGGGCAGGACTCTTTGGAAATTTCCCTGGGACCCACAATAAAACTAGAGAGAGGGCAGGAAAGGCACGGCACGCTGTCCCTCTACTCTCTGAGAGGACCTACACTTCTTCCTTGAGAATGTCCCCTTTCTCACTTTCCTGTTCCTTCCAATAAACTTAAGCTTGTTACTCTGAGCGACATGCCTGGAATCTTCCTGGAGTGTGAAGGGGAGTCTCCATGCCACCTCAGTTTTCTAGCAGACCTCAGCTCTGTAACAATAGCACAGTTTATTATAAGGAAAATGTGAGATTTATAGGAGAAAATTTGGTAAGCAACATTGTACTCTACACCTAGAAAAAACATAAAATGCAGATTTTTATCCTATAGATTTGAGTTTTCTTGGTTGAACAGCACTGTAGGAAATTTAAAGATTCTCAGAGGGAGAATTTATTAAACACGGTGAAATTCAAGGGTCACTGAATTTGTTGCATTTATTGAAAATGCATATTGGATAATGAACACAAGTCCTGGTTTAGAAGAAAATGGCATTAAATAGAAAAATAATAGGTTTCATAAAAGGTTTTAGAAATCTTGAGGGCCTTGAAGTTTCTGTAGGGTCAAAGGAAATGTATCTTTGCCTCCCTTCCAAAATATAAACTAAATCATGTTCTTAAGTGTGTCCATCTCAATTCAAAGACTAAACTTTCTGGCACAGTTTTAAAGGTGTATTTCACTTTCTTTTGTGACGTAATTTATCTCTGTCCGAGTCCTTCTTTCCCTACCTAAGCTGAACTCCCGGAAGTTTCCCCACATGCAAGAAACACATTCCTATCACAATGAAATTGCATTTGCTCTTTCTTCTGCTTGACATAGTATTGCTCCATGCTTCTTCATATGCTAAATTCATATCCGTTCTAAAATGTCACTACACCAGGGAAGCTGTTCTTGACTATCCGGTTGAAAATTGTGTCTTGTGACTATCAGGTTGAAAATGCTTCTGTTTCTCCTTTCCTTGCTAAGTATGTGTAGCAGGTAGAATGGTGCCCAGCAGCTAGTGTCATTCAATACGCATGTTGATTGAAAGTCACTCATAACACTACTAATAGAGGCTATGAGAATTTTTGCTGTCAGTGTCTGTCTAAGGTGTAAAGTAACATAGGAGGACATCTTGCCTGAAAGTACTGAGATAAGGATATATGAGAACCTTGGTCATATAGGACATGTGTTGTGCTAAATAAAACCAGGATCATTTTAGGAGCTAAGATATAAATTGATCTTTTTTTGTGGAAACGTTTGATTCCTCCTTCTATACAATATCTTTCTCATGAATGCCATTGCATGTATATTATGTTTCAGAAAATTAGATGGAGAATAAATAGAAGTATTAAATCTATATCATTATTATAGAACAATTATTTTATTTCAGCTTATATTTACTGTTTCTCAATGTCTTTTTTTTCATTCAAATTTATTTAAGGAATCATAAAATATTAAAATGGAAAGTGATCTTTACTCATATACCATTTTTCTGTTCCATGAAAGTATCAAGCATGAAGCAGTTCTTCAAATTAGCCATTTTGATGGGGGACAGACAGATGTTAGTGGAGGGAGAATGAGATTAAGGAAAAAATTCTATAAAATGACCCCACTACACGGTTTCACCTTTGAAAAGTAATTTACCTGTTGCCCTCCTAGGATATGTTACATTCCACTATAAACAATCTGTTATCTGTCAGATAAATGCAGGCCTGAAATAATTTTGATAATAGGGATACAAGTTACTCAGAAAAGGAAATCTTTTGTGACCTTTTTAAATTGAAAAATATGTCAGTCAACCCAGTTTCCCTTTTGGATATGCACAGGAAAATATTTTTATTGACATTATGGCAATCTTGTTTAGCCTATAAATTTAGGGGACACTTTCTATGCATACATACAAAAAAAGAAAAAAAAACATTACAGAGAATTTAGAAAGTGTTGGTTGAACCTATTTCACAATTGCTCTTGTTAAAAGTTTAGGTTGTTAAAATAGATAGAAATATATTCATAGGTTTGTGTTCTCAAAATTTTAGTTAGACATTCACTTTTCTATAAGGAAAATAATGTTAAAATGATAAAGCATTAACATTTTTACTGCTTATTGACAGTTCTGTGGTTTTATAATACATGCTGAACCAGTAATTACAGCCAACCACTACAAGTGAACTTTCTTTATTAATTAATGGATAAATTAATTTAATGGGACTGGAGATTGAACCTAGGGGTATTCTTTAACTGAGCTATATCCTCAGTCATATATATATATATATATATATATGCAGGCTAGCCTTGAATATAGGATCTTCCTGTCTCAGCCTCTCAAGTGGCAGGGATTATAGGCATATAGCTAACATGCTGGCTTGTAGATAATCTTTAATCTCCCTTATAACATCACTGTCAAGCTAACATTCTACTAATTTTCACATGTTACAGGGAGGACAATTTTACTATTTCCTAATTAGATGGTGATTCTCCTTTTCACTATTGATTTTTTTCAGCTTTATTGATTTTATTTTTTTAAATATACACAGTGGAATGAATTACAATTCTTATTACATATATAGAGTTGATTTTTTTCATATATTTCTATATAGAGTATGTTCATGCCAATTCATGCCTATATAAATGTACTTTGTGATTTTTTTGCATTACAATTTTTATCAAACAAATATACCACATTTTTTTCATATCTCTGTTTATATATAAAGTATGTTGACATCCAATTCAATTCTTCATACATGTATTTTGGATAATAATGATCATTATGTTCCACCATTTCTACCTAGAGTTCCTCTATTCCTCCCATGCTCCCACTCTCTATCCACTATGAATCAGCCTCCTTATATCAAAGAAAACATTCAGCATTTTTTTTGATTGGCTAACTTCACTTAGCATTATCTTCACTAACTCCATTTACCTGCAAATGCCATGATTTTATTCTTTTATTGCTGAGTAATATTCCATTGTGCATAAATGTCACATTTTTTAATCCATTCATCTACTGAAGGGCATCTAGGTTGGTTCCACGGTTTAGCTATAGTGATTTGTGCTGCTATAAACATTGATGTGGCTGTGTCCCTGGAGTATGCTGTTTTGAAGTCCTTTGGGTAGACTGAGAAGAGGGATAGCTGAGTCAAATGGTGGTTCCACTCCAAATTTTCCAAGAAATCTCCATACTGCTTTCCATACTGGCTGCACCAGTTTGCAGTTTCACCATCAGTGTATGAGTGTACCTTTTTCTCTACATCCTTGCCAACACTTACTGTTGTTTGAAAATTATGTCCTTCCTTAATGATGCCCATTTAACCGCAGATCTACTTCACCTGCAAAGATTTGGAAACCACTTTTTTTGAAATTTAGTTTTAGCTACTGCATGCCTTCTCTCGATATACTGGTCCAAGAAAATTTCCTTGAATGTCATGACCATTATATAACTTACACTTTCTCCTCCTGCTTGAAATGTTCTTTCCCTATGTTCGCTCATATACTAAATTTGTATCCGTTTAAAAATATTATTTTATCAATCAGGCTATTCTTGTCTCATCCTTGTAAAATTGCCTCTGCCCTTGACCTTTCTTTCACTTCTTAAGTGTATTTTGCACTGCCTATGACACTGTTTTTATTCTTCTTTCTGCTTTTCTCAAATACCATGAAAATTCCATAAAGGCAAACTTTTATGTTTTACTTCTTACTGTATCTGCTACAGTTAGTAGCACTTAATAAGCCCTAGTGGAGTGCAAGTTATTGCTGAGCACATTGATGGAGGCATTTTAGGGTCTGTGTCTATGTACCTGATGTTGGAAAGTGGGAATCGGGGTTACTTCTCATCTGTGGGGACTGAGATTGGAAATGTAGGGATTGAGGTTTAGGATAGAAGCTAAAACAAGTTTAAAAAAGAATCAAATCAAATGTTGCCATAAATCTGTCAAATAATCTAATTGAGACTGCAGAACATATATTTGGTATATATAAAATATGATAGAGTAAATTGGAATTAACTGACATTAAGGACCTCTCATCAACTTGCTTCATTGCTATCCAAAGTGTGAAAATAAAGTGATTAAAGGAAGGGTTGTCAATATAACCTGTAAATATGAAAATAGAAATAAAAAACGTGTGCATATGATTTTGATTGTAATTTATTGTTTTCACAATAGAAATGTGTTTTGTTACTCAGAATCATTAGTAAAATAAGTTTAATGGTTCAAAACTGTTTAATCACAAATTAATTAGAAAGACAGTCATCATAAAATGCAGAGAATACACTAACTTATGGTATTTCTGAACTCCACATTGTGGTATTGGTCATTCTACTGAAGCATGATAGAAGTATGATGTGATATAATGTATGAGAAAACACATGAAGTAACTAGATTTTCAAGTTAAATCTATATGAAAAGAGAAAATAACAGATAATCTCTAAAATTTATTATGCTATGATACATTTATATCCCAATCTGGTGCAGAGTAGCAATTAATAGATGATTTTAAAATAGTATCTCATGAAGTTATCAATTAAATAATTATTAGAATCTGAGTAAATTTAAATTAACCTTCACATTTTGCAATATTAATTTTTGAAACTATCACTAATCTATTTCAATCCTCCCTTACATATAGCCTAGATATTTCTTACATGTTTGTGCCCACCAAGTAATATAATATTCAAATTATACTTCCTTGATTATACATTTTCAACTAGTACCTAATGCCTAGAGATCATTTATATAGATCTCCATTCAATACTGACAAATAATATTCAATTTGAATAAAACATCTAAATGCATTTTAAAACAATTGAATTTCTATAGAGTAGTTTGTATTTTGTGATATTTCTCTTTTATTTCCAAAAATACTTCTGTATTTTTTGGCAAAATTTTTAATCTTTCATTGAATTTAAATTGTTGGATATGGTGTCTAAATTGGCAAAAATGATTTTCTAAAGAGTAAATTATAGTATTTCTATATTTTCTTTCTGGTATTATGTTATTGCTTTGTATTTTAATTGCTCATTAGAATTCCTTAATGCAAGGCATCCAAGACATCATGTTATAAATCATATATGGATATTGTTAAAATACTAATTCTGATTCCATAGGTCTGGATATGGTTTTGTAGCCTCGGTTTCTCACAGGTCCCTAGATGTTGATGGTGCATCTAAACCAAAGATTGTTTTGTAGGAAGGGTGATAGAATGGAGAGAGCTCTAGTGACAGGGAAGCCTGCAGTCATAATTATTCACAATTCTATTAAGTGATATGTCTTTTAAAATTCTCATCAATTCTACATAGTGATTGTTATTTTACTACCTATTTTGTAGATTACTGAAGTGAGTTTTAGAAAGGACTTGTAATGCTTGAAGACCAGAAGACTAGTGTTAACCTAAGACACAGATTCAGGTGTTATTCTCCCCATATCCCAGACTCTTAATTAGAGCAGAGTGAAAACTTTTTCTCAGAAGCAGTTAGATAAACAAATACACTTCAGAAGAGGTTCATCAAATCTATCTATCTTTCTTTCTTCCTTCCTTTCTTTCTTTCTTTCTTTCTTTCTTTCTTTCTTTCTTTCTTTCTTTCTTTCTTTCTTCTCTCTCTCTCTCTCTCTCTCTTCTCTCTCTCTCTCTCTCTCTCTCTCTCTCTCTCTCTCTCTCTCTCTCTCTCTCTCTCTATATGGGGGACTGAATCCTGAGGAGCTTACCCACTGAGTCACATCCCCATTTTGTTTTGAGACAGAACCTTGTTAAGTTGCTTAGGGCCTTGTTAAGTCCCTGAGGCTGATCTTGAATTTGTGATCTGATCCTCCTGCCTTAGTCACCCAAGTTGCTGGGATTACAGGCATGTACCAGTGCACCAAGCCATCACACATTTCTTAAAATGGGGCTGAATTTGATTAGATGACTTGTTTTTTTCTCTTCCTCTAACTTTTAGCAATGAGACTTTTGGAAAGAAAAAAAATGTATGTGTCATCAGAATTAGACCCAGCTTACCTCTCTTACCATGTCCTATGTATGTGGAGACATAGGGTAAGGCTATGTAAATGGATTTTGTGGGTTTAATGGGTTCAATAAATATGATTCATATGGAATATATTGGGGACATTGTATGCATATAAACAAAAGAAAGAAAAAACAGAGACCACTAAGACCATATCAGTATAAATATTTTACAATAAGTTTCATTAAAAGGTTAGCTGACATTATATAGCAATTACATGATTGTAATTTGCACCTTGCATAAGAAGAATGTTTAAAAGAGGGTAAAATGATAAAGTATTTATATATTTAATATTTATTGACAATTTTGTGATTCAATAATACATGTGGGGCCACATATTGTAGCCAACTTCTCCAAATGGGCTTTAAATATCTTTATAATATTAACTCCAAGCTAATATTGGCCATTCCTTGAAATTACATGGGGTAGAATTTCCTATTAACTTGCATTCAATCCATCTCACTTGTGATGCATAATAAGTACTATATTCCATGGCCTTATGCATGTAGCTCAGTGGTAGAGTGCTTGCTTAGCATGCCCAAGGGCCTGACTTTAATCTACAGAATTGAGAGCAAAAAAGGAGAAAGAAAAAAACCTTCTATGTTATTTAATATTTTTTTAATCTATTGTTCTTTTTCCATTGTTCTTATTAATGGTCTTGTATGTGTGTGTGTGTGTGTGTGTGTGTGAGAGAGAGAGAGAGAGAGAGAGAGAGAGAGAGAGAGAGAGAGAGAGAGTTACTGGACATCGAATATGTGCTAGGAAAGCTCTGTAGCACTGAGCTATATCACAACCCAAAAGTTTGTTTTGAGACAAAATCTTGCTACGTTGCCTAGGCTGGACTTAAACTTGTAATCCTCTTGCGTCAGCTTCCCACATAGATGGGATTACAAGTGTGGACCACCATACTTTGTCTTTAACTTTTAATTTGGTGCCATTCATTCCTTTCTTTTCAATGGTAGCAAGGAGAATTTTGAGACATTCATTAATAAGACACATCAAATAATCAGAGACATTGATATCAATAAGATGATTGACTGACTGAATGTGCCTGTTGGGATTCTTTGTGCTCTTTCACAACAGATTGCAAAGGGAAGGAGATAGATAAATTGTGCCACAGATTAACCAGAGGATAAAAAAAGAAGCAAGCATACACACAGCAGTCAGAGTCAAATTAAGAACATGCCAGAATATAACTTTACATATCTATAATAACCACTAACATTATGAACAGATTAAATTTCCAAATTAAAAATTTTAGTCTGGCTAAATATTTTAGAAGGAAAAAAACTGCACTGAGAATACCTAACCCCAATAATATGCTGCCTGCAAGAAACAGTAGCAGTGTATTGGCATGGGAACAGATACAAGACCCAAGGAAAACTTAAGACAACCCACAAATAAGTCCAGGTATTTATGCCAGCTGATTCTTGATAAAGGCAGGGAGAACATATAGTATAGAAAGATAGTCTCTTCAATAAACAGTGCCAAAAAAACTGGAAATGCACATGCAGAAGCAACTAGACCCCTATCTCTCACTATATACAAACATCAACTCAAAATGTATCCAAGACTATGAAACTACTGGAGGAAAATGCCTGGAAATGTTTCAGGACGTTGATGTGAGCAAAAATTTTAGATTTTACCCCAAACACACAGGAAAAAAAAAACAAAGTTAAAACATAGGATAACATCAATCTAGATAAGCACTTCTGAAAAGCCAAGGAAATAATCCGTAGAGTGAAGAGAAAACCTGTACAATGGTAGAGAATATTTGCAAGGAATTCATCTGAGAGGGAATTAGTTTCCAGAATATGTAAAGAAACAAATGTCAATAGTTTAAGTAAGTTCTTCAAAGTTATGTGTTCCCATCAGTAAGCATTTTCCTCACCTTTTCTTTCCTATTTAAATGCTGACAACATTATATTATTCTGCAGAATTAACACTAAATAACAGACTTCTCTGTCTCACTCACTTTATTTCATTTTCATTTCACTTGTCATTTGGCATAAAAGAAACTTTTTGCCATTTCAAATTTTACCACTGTGTTCTTTCAGAAATAGTTTTTCAAATCCCTTAAATATATGTACGTAAACCTATATCTATCTATATATCTAACCATTTATCTAATTACCTATTTATCTAATTAGTTATTGAGCTACCTGTAAGTAGAAGACAATTTTAATCTTCACCTTGCTCCCCTGTTTTCAAAGTAATAAATAAATTACAATTTCTACAAGTAGCTACAAATATTTTCCTGTCATTCTGTTTAATTTGAGTTTTCATTATACAATATCATTAATGTTGGGATTCTTGAGAAAAAAATCTGGTTCATTTTTAGTAACTTAATTATTAAGTTACTCCCTATGTCTTATCATCCTACTTTGCAAATATTCCTTTATACTTTTAAAGCATGAATGACATGTTTAATGGAATCATTTAAGCCCCTATACTCTCACAAAAACATCTAAATGGTCATGCTATTTCCTATTCTGTCTTCCTTTCATACAGACCTATTTGTACTTGGCATGCTATCATCTCTTAGTTTTGTTCTTTGCAGTCTCTTTATGCCTTTTTATTCATCCAGAATAAATCAAGTCAAACTTTGCTGATTTTTACTTCAGTGCTCCCTTCCTGGCCATCTTATAAGAAGTTTACTTTATGTATTTTGTGGCACTTTGGTGTTTTCATAGCAAAGCTGTCCTCTGTACTCATCCTTATTCCCAGCCAATCTCTAAGTTCTGTGATGTCAGGCCATGTGTTTCAATTGTGTTTGCATCTCTAATATGTTTTCTCATGCTTTGGGGAATGGAGTGATGAATAAATGCTTTTGCCTAAGTGTAGGAATGAAGAGTATTACTGATCATCACATTGCTTTCACCTGTGAGATCATGTTAGCTGGTTCAGCAGAGGCATGTCCAAAGTGGTGCACTATATGCCAAAAAGGTTATTCATAGCCCTTCCAAAATTTTACCTCTTTTCTAATAGATAATGCTAATGATATGACAAAACTGAAGTTTTTATTTATCTCAACTGTGTTTCCCACAGATTAATATTTGAGTTGTACTGTAACTTTATTCCAATGACTATATAATATTTTAAGTCATAGCATAGATGCAATAACTTTGCAAAACTTCAGCAATGTTTTAGGTAGTGTATGACAAAATAGTGCTGATATTAAAGTGAAATGAACTGAAGAGCTTGGTACAATATATCTCAGTCAGTAACTTCTACTTAATGATGAGGAATTCACTTCCTTTTAGTCTTCATGGGTTTATATTTGTCAGAGGTCCATGTGTTTACAATATTACATTATACAAAAGGAAAAAAAATTGTTTTCAGTGTATTCTGAGGCAAATCCACTGACTTGCTTCAGGTTAATGTCATTGTTCTTAGAACTGAATTTTGGATAATTGTAAACTTAAAGTAAATTGTATATCCTAGTGCATTTTCTCATGGGAACAGCAGAACAGCCCCATCTGGGAGCTTGTGTGAAATGCAAATTCTTATTTTCTCTTTCAAAACTAGCTGAATTATAACCTGAGGGCATACCAGGAATCTACAATTTAGCAAGAATCTTGTGAACCGTAAAATTATAGCAACAATTTATCCATTCTCATTGTATGTTTCAAATTGATACCACAAGATATCTTACAATAAGCTTGTGGTTTTATTTCATTTCTAATGTTTTAGGGAAGAATACATTATTGGGTGAATCTGTATTTAGAAGCCCTTTTGATATTATAATCATTCTCTGGTTAATACAATATGAATGCTTTATTAAGATGAAATAATTCCAGTGAATTTTGAGTTAATTATTCTTGTTAAATTGTCATGTGATTTTCAAGCACTGTAGACACATAGTTTCTGATTATATGCAAAATGAATTCAATTTCTAGTACATTTTCAATAGACAAAAGATAGAGTGTTCAGCAGTTATTGAAATATAATTTAAAAATGAAGCCCCATTTTAGTACTTTTGAAAATGTTGGCTGATGCTGCACTTCATTTGTTTCTTTCTCCCTTCCTTATTTTTTACCCTCATTTATTTATTCACTAATTCATTTGGCCAGCATTATTAGTGTTGTGATAGATCTGTGAGGGTTCAGGCCTAGTGAACAACAAACAAACTAAAGCTCCATAGACATCATCAAACAACAGCATCTATCAGGAATAAATAAAAACAAAAAACACATTTAAACACTACAGTTTATCTTAATTCTTTATATTTATGCTCCAAAGCCCTAATGTAGGCACTCTTTTATTCATTTTTCTGCTTCAACAAGTTCGGAACTGCAGGGATTATCTATGACATTGGGAAGCAGGAATAGTAGAATAGAAACACAAACGTAACCTTTCTGTGTGAGTTATTGTCCCACTTTCCAAGAACAAAAGGTCAGTGTTGAGGACTGATGGCTGAGATCATGTCCTGACATTTTATAATTAAGCAAAACAGATATCTTACTATGTCTAACACAGTGTTCTTTGTTAGCGCTGTGGCCTTCACTTACAAAGCAATATCAAGAAAAGAGTCACATTATCACTGTTGTTGCCTTATATTGATGGCTTAAGAGAGTAACAGTGTTATTTAAATAGATCTTTCTTCTTCCTTCTCCTTATCCTGTTCCTTCATTTTTTTTGTAATGCCAAATCATGTTATAAAATACATTGTGTTTACTATTTAACTAAAAATGCTAGATTCTAAAATATCTAAAATGAGAAATGCTAGAACTAACAAACATGTAACAAGAGTGACTGCCTACTAAGTATCATAGAGCCTCTTTGGTACTAGAGATTGTCACAAAGTGACAATATCTGTTCTTGATTTTAGGGGCTTACTGTATGACTTGTGAAATCACACAGAGAAATTTGAGAGTTCAGCATAGGAATTTAAACTTGGGAGAAGTACATACATGCAATAGTTTTTGGACTTGCCAATTCAATGATTGCCTTCAAAACTATGCAAATAGAACAGATAATGAAGTAACTATAGATTTAGAAGAAAAAAAAAGTAGGCTGAGGACAGATCCCCTAAATTACTCTGATGTAATATGTGACAGAAAATAGAGAAATGTGAGAAAGAAAAGGATAGAATTTCCATGTAATTTTTATATTATGGAAACCAAAGAGATAAAATTTCAAGAAGGAAGGCTTAAAGTTCACAAACAAATGTTGTAGTGAACTTGGAGGTTGCTTGACCTCATGGAACTACAGTTTCTTTCTGAGTAGTGTTATGTTAGTTGGAATTGAACTAAATAAGAATGTGTACCTATCATGTTTCAAATAGAAATTGCTCAAATGTAATCAGTAGATATTATCAGTAATGTTTTTATCTTAATAATTCTCATTAAAAATCATATCTTAAGATTCTGCAACCTGTACAATCAGAAAAATGAGAAATTATACCCCATTTGATTCAAATGTATCAATTATCAAGATCATTGTACTGTCATGTGTAGCTAGTAAAAATAAATAAATAAAATTCACCAACACCTTAAAAAAATCACATCTTAAAGTAATGATTTCTCTAAGAAGAATGATGGAGGAAATGAAATAGGAAGAAAGGTGAGAAAATATCTTTGGAAGACACGCATAAAACTCAAGAGAGTTACAAATAAGAAGAGACATAGATTCCCTTCACAGAAGAATGAGACTGGGAGGTTTAAATAGTCATACCAAGTAGACTCAATTTCTGGTCGAAAATAGGTAGAGTGTTTTCTGGAGTTGATTACTGCTTGAGGAAATTTGGATGTTTTGTAAAGTTAATGGTGTATCAGTACACTTTCAGTGACTTTTTATCCTGAACATTTGACTGTGCTCAGCAGAGGAGAAATATAAATATATGTAAGAATTTTTTAGGATTAAACGTTTAGCAAATAGGGTTATTTAAATCCCAAGTTTCCTTCAATTTCTTGAAGGTATTGCAAATATTTATTGAAAGAACAATATGAAGTCCTGAATTGGAAAAAAAATGAAATAAAATAAGAAATAAATAGTTAGCATGCAATGGCATGGAAAAATGTAGAGCCTAGTTGTTTCTGTGAGGACAGTGTAATGGTACCCTGTTCCTTAACCTTTGTAGACCTTACAAATTATAAATGAAATTATGTCTTTGTTCAACAATTTCCATCTCAATCCAAAATATAAACCTCACCTACATGGCTTTAATGATATGCATATACTTTTTCTATGTAATAATTTATTTTATCCACTTCTTTTCTTATCTTTCTTTGCTGGTCTCATTGAGTTTTCTCCAATGCAGAAAACATATTTCTACCACAGCAAATTTCCACTTGTGTTTAGGATTTTGTTTTCCATACTCATTTCTGTACTAAATTAATGTCCTTCCTAAAATGCAACTAAACCAGAGTCATTATTCTTTACCATCTGACTAAAAATTTTCTCTATACCTTGACCTCTCTTTTATTTATTAAGTACAATATCCTGTCTGAGATAATAAGTACTGTTTACTTCCCTTCATTACTTTGTAAACTTCCTGAAGGAGGACTTTTGTCTCTTATCCCTTGCTATGTCTGCAACATCAAGATTGGGGTAGTGATAGGTAGTGTCACTCAACTTCTTGAAAGACATCTCTGCAGACATCACTTGGGGACATTATAAGCTTTATGTACTCAATACCTGCCTACTTCTGGGAAATGACATCAAGGTAATCTTCTGGGAAATATGAGATATTTGGAGATGCATGAAAATGACAGGTTAAATATGCAATTAATTGACTTCTTGGGGAAAGTAGGAAGAAGGAACAGTTGAAGTTTGGTCAATATATACTAACTTATATTTAAAATAAATTAGTTCCAGTATTCTAAGTGACTACTGTAGGTGACTATAGACAATGACTATATATTTCAAAAGAAGAAGGAGGAGGAGAAAAAGGAGAAGGAAGAGGAGGAGGGATGAGTAGGAGGAGGAGGAGGGAGGAGGAGGAGGAAGAGGAGGGAGGAGGAGGAGGAGGGAGGAGGAGGAGGAGGAGGAGGAGGAGGGAGGAGGGAGGAGGAGAAGAAGAAAGTGTTTTGAGTATTTCACTGCAAATAAATAACACATGTTTGAAAATATAAAGTTTACCCTGATTTAAACATTACACAATGTATATTTGTATTGAGACATCACCTTATATACCAAAAATGCATATAACTTTACTATGACAACTACTAAAAGAGGTAATAGACTTCATAGAAAATTGTTTCAGTGTTCTCTAACAGGGAAAAAGAAGTGGTCAAAAGAATGATGATGTCAATTTAGTCTTTATTTATGTTTTCCATATTAGTCTTTTAATATGGAAAACATAAATAAAAACATACACATATGAATGCAGTTAAAATTTAATGCTTTGAGGAAAAATAAATTCATATTACTTAGAAACAGCACAGAGAAAATCTTGGCATTGTGAGCTCTTTAACCAACGCTCAATTAGGAAGGAATTACAAGGAAATACATCAAGTACACTAAGTCATTGTTTTTCTTTCATTCCACATTATCTTTTTGGTCATTTAACCAAAATGGGGTAGTAGTAATGATATGATATAAAGCAAGAGTAAATCCAGTTTGATCTGTTTATAAAATGAATATAACAGATTATTTCTTAAATTTATAATTCTGTAAATACATTTACATTCTGGGTTGCTGAAAAGTAGCTGTTTATAGATAATGTTTGTGAATATTTGTGAGTGCTAATAGAGTATTTCACAAAGTATATATATACTTGTTATGTAAGTATCAGAGTAACTTAAAAAATCATCTGTAGGCTTCATTTATTGTACGAAAAGAAAGCTTATGTTTATACAACCAATGGGAATTGTTTACTTATTTCAGCAAATGTTATGCTTTGGATATGTGTTATCCCCCAAAATGCAAGAATGTTCAGAGATGAAATTGTTAGGTTATGAGAATGGTAACCTATTGGGTGGATTCATCCACTTGAATGAATTAATTTGGTGGTTACTTTTAGATTATTTTAGTTATGGTATATTTTGTCTCTGATGAATAAAACTCTCTCTATTTCTTAGCTGTTGTGAAATGATCTGCTTTGCTCCACCACAACCTTCTGCCATGATGCTGTGTTCAACTCTGGCCCAGAGTTATGGGGTTGGCTGACCATTGAATGAGCCTCTGATACCATAAGCCCGAATAACCTTTTCCTCTTCTGATTTGTTCTTGTTTAGTCTTTGGGTCACAATGACACAAAGCTGACTAAAATATAAAATATTTATTGGAGAATGCTAAATAGTTTATTTTTCTCCAGCAGTTTTGTAGTCATTGGAATGTCCTACTACATTCTAAATTTAAATAGTTTGATCTAATTAAAATCTTTATTTACTAATTTTCCTATTTTGCTACAAAAAGAGCCTCTGGTAACTAAAGAGGACATATCCTTAAGATAAAATTAAAACTCAGTGTTTTGGTGATCCTGTTCTTTTACCTACTGATTGCCCCATAAAGACCCTGCATATTTATTCAGGATTTCCCTTAAACATCATCCTTCATACTCCATTTGCAATCATCCATTAAGATTTCAGGCAAGTTTGTAGTCATTCTCCTTTAAGTTTTGTGTCACCACCAAATCCTTCTCATATTTCTTTTCTGGGTGTTTAGCTCATAAGTGTTTCTATAACATTTCTCACTTGGTACAGCACATAGCGAATAGGCAGTATGCTATCCATCCATAATAGTTGCATATCATTTCTTAAATTCTATATTTAATGAACATGTCAAATGATAAAGAGAAAACATGAAGTCAAGTCATAAGGATTTTTCAAATATTGAGACCTGGTGGAAGGAAGTAAGATATCTGAGGCTGTATCCTTGAAGAGAATAATGGGGACCCAGAACCCTTCCAGTATGTCTCTCTGTTTGTTTCCAGGTGCCATTATATGAAAAGTTCTGCTGTTATGTGCATTGCTATAATTTACTGAGCAATCATAGATCCAAAGCATGAAACCCAGTGACTATGGACTGATACCTCTGAAACTGTGAGTTAAAATAAGCCTTTCTTCCTTATAAATTGATTGCTTCAGGCATTTGTCACAGCAGCAGAAAGCTGACTATGACAAGCACAGAACCATAGTCATTATGAGGTAATAGCAGATAAAATTCTTTACTGGAATGACAGGGTAAACTTGATCATGGTCAATTTTTACCTGTTAAACATGGAATATTTTGGATAACAGACTCATTATTTTCTCAGACTCAGTTATGATGGCAATAATTATGGCTATTACAAAAAAAATCAGCATAAGTCATATAAGGAAATATTTTATTCTCCCTCAAGTTGCTTCTCTATTTTCACAAGGGAAGAAATATCTGGCAAGAAAGTAAGGCAAACCCTTTAGTAATCTTGAGATTAGCTCTTCAACAGAACAAGACAGTTATAGATTCTTTTTTCAGAATATCCTCTGTCAATGTTCACAAGGTCTTTCATCACAGTTGGAGTGATGATATTACTGCTACTTAACAAATTTCACTGGAGGCCATTGTTTTGGACTGAGTTTGTCCACTAGGCCTCAACAGTCCAAACCAAAATTGAGCTTGCCACGTGAAGTGCCACAATACTTAAACTGAAACTGCAAGGAAGCAAGTAGACCCCAGGCAGACCAGTTTTTCCTGAAATCAGGAGACTCACAACAACTATTGGAAAGGAGCCATTCAATATTAGTATAATAAGGAAGTCCTTCTGTTGTAACACTTCCAAGAAAAGTAATTTCAAGAAATGTGGTGTAAACTAATATGTTCTTTTCTATTGTTGTTTCCTTAACAACGCCATACAAAAAAATAACTCTTCTGTCATGCTCAATCGACTTATTCTGTTTATGAATGAATGAAATGTTGCCTGGTTAAATAACTATAAGTAAATAGACAGTTTGATCTTTAAAGCTCCAATTTTGTCTTTTGATACTACTATTTAGTTCTGTACAAATCAGATGGGGAATTTCTGAAAATCCTTAAAGTACATCAGCTTAATCTGGTATATTTAACTTTTATATAATCTGATATATGTAACTTTGGTGTATTGTCCCCAAATTTTCTGCACAGTATGATGTTGAAGGTTTGACTTCACAAAATGAAATACGTGTTACTTGGTTCCAGAATGCTGTACTAAAAACAATGTTCCTTACTTCACTGGAGAGGTGGAGTTTTACCTTCTTTTAGATAGACATTTAAATTTTGGTTCATTTACAAGGACAGGTAAATTTGTTTTTTATTTTGTTTGGTGAGAAAGGACCATTGTAAACTTGTCTGAAAGTTAGTTGATGTGGGTTCATTCTATAATACAAATATTCAATAATTTTATACTTGGAGTAAGTTTTACTGAATTTTCTACTTTGTGAAACTATTTGAGCACTTAGTTTTTATTAAAAATAAAATATCTGTCACATATTTGAATATAGAATGGTATATATGTGTAAACATGCCAAAAAATGAAGTGTTTTAGATATAACCTTAAGTTTCTGAGAGGATAAATATATTATCTAGTTTTAAAAATTAAGTTGTAATTAATGGCATTTTTTAATTATCATATCTTAGATAGAAGTAAAAATTTAAGGTTAAATTTATATTCCTGATATGAATATTTGATATAACCTAAAATTATTCTTAACTTTTTAAAAACTAATGCAAAAATGGTATTCAGTTTCTCTCATCTTAAAAATTTCAGTTATTTCCTTTTATTTAGCATGAAAAAGCATTCCATGAACAGAAATAATGGAGGCCAATTATTGAGAGGAAAGATAGAAGGGTTAAAATATAACAGAGTAAAAGGGAGATATTTCAGAGTGAATATTATATCCCTTGGAATTTCGTATATTTAAATTTAATCCCCAAAATTGTGGCATTGCAAGTGTGACCTTTAGAGGTGACTGGATCATGAGGGTGGAGCCCTTGTGTATAAGATTCATGGCTTGTAAAAGACACCATAGAGGTGCATTTTTGATTATGTTAGCACAAGGGAAATATTGGGAATTTAGGAAAAGGAAGGTGGCCCTCAGTAGCTGAGATTTCTGTTTTTTCTAAGAAGCTACCGGCTTTATGGCATTCCTTTCATAGCAACTAGAATAGACTGGGACAGGAAATAGATAAACTGATTGATGTCAAAAATCAATCACTGATATTTTTTCATTTTTACCCAATTTTTTAATATAGGAAATAAAATTCCAAGTTTTGATTGGTTAAAAATTTAAGAAAGTGCTCAGATCTTACAAAATGTGTGCTTAAGGCATAGAATGACAACATACCAAAAGCTCTGAGCACCATTAAAAACTTGTGAGGAGTTTGAGTGACAAGTTTTACTTTCTTTTACTCTGTAGATTAAGAAAGACTTCCTAGACATTATTATTGCTGTATATATATGTGTGTGTGTGTGTGTGTGTGTGACTATATGACCAATGTGATTCTGCAACCTGTACAATCAGAAAAATGAGAAATTATACCCCATTTGATTCAAATGTATGAATTGTCAAGATCATTGTAAAGTCATGTGCAGCTAATAAAAAAAATTTAAAAAAGAAAGACTTTCTAAGATATGCCCGTAATATTCTTTGAGTAGAATAACAAAAATACTAAAATATTATACTAAAACAGTTTTTAAATGCACATAACACTTTCCAATCTTCATCTACTTAAATACTCAATATTTGCTATAATTATTAGTTTCTTATTATTAGTTTCTCACATCTGATGCAAACATAAAACTCAATTTGAGGTATTTTTTCATTAGGCAACAGAGCTATTAAATTTCAAAGTTAGAATCCGCATCAAGATCTTCCATGTACACAGCTGCATGTTTGTTACATATTGCTGTTTTGTGTCTAACCATCAAGGACTCTGAAATGTTGTTAAAAGTATGATGAAACAATGACATTATTTTGACAAACCATAATGTATGTAGCTTGCCAAAGGAACATGGGTTCTTATGTAAATCAACACATAGTGTATAATGCATATTTTTTCTCATTAACTAAAATTTCAACTCCAACACAGGAGCAAAAACATTTTAAGAATACAATAGAATTAGCATACTTTAATGTTCTGAAAAGGAAGTAGTTATGTTGTCTTTAATTGCTGCTCACTAGTTCTAAATCAGATTTAGGATATAGTCAGTGTTGCTCACATGTCATCTGTTGATAGAAAAAAATCCCCCCTGCCAAATTCCCTGTCTTGAAATCAGAACAGAGATGCTGAAAAGTTTCTTATTCTTATGCTTTCCAAGAAAAACAGGCAGTCCTGTAGAAGTAGAATCAAGAAGTCAAGTTCTTTCTTAACTTCCATGTTTTACTTTCTTCTCTCATTCTTCACTAATTCTTCACTAATTCATTTATGAACTTCATAGAGCACTGTTGTAATAGATCTCTGATATTCATGGCCTAGTATACAACAGTGCTCCAAAGACACTACAAAGAACAGCATCTTACCACATTAAAATAAAACAAACAAACAAACAAACAAACAACAACAACAACAAAAAACCCATGATAATGGTAACATACACATTTAAACACTGAAGTAAACTTATTTTTCTTTGTGGTGCCAGGGATTGAACCCAGAATCATATAGCCTGAATTACACCCCAGCCCTTTTCATTTTTTATTTTAAGCTAGGGTCTTACTAATAATGGCTTAGGGCCTAAGTTGCTGAATCTAGCTTTGAATATTAAATTATTATGCTTTGGCTTCGAGTTAAACTTAACTAGAGCATATTTAGGTTGGAACACCAAGAAAATGGGGATTTTTTTTTTGCTCATACTTCCTGCTACAAGATGTTAGGAAACACAGAGATTAAGTATGAAAATGGGAAATGGGAAAAGTGAATACACAGTCCTTGTGTGAGTTACCATTTTACTCCAGGAACAAAATTGATGGCTGAGACCATTACTTCACATTCTATCATTAAGTAGAGCAGATATCTTAATCTCTATCACTAAATGTCATGGTCTTGGAAAATGACATCAACTTTACTACAATGGAAAGATCACCAAACAGCTACTGCTGTACCACAGGGGTGAAATTAAATTTGTGACTTAAGGATGCAACCAAGGAAGGGATAGTTTTAGTGCAGATTTCTGGTGAATTTTCCTTCTCCTCCTGTGAAGAATATCAAGAAACCCATTTAAATCTCTGAGAGGGAAAAGAGTAGGAAAAAAGAAGAGAATTTCCAGGTAATTTGTATATTGTGGAAGCCAAATGGAAGTTTCAATAAGGAAAACTTAATGCCCATGAGCAAATGCTACATTGGAAGTGAATGTAGCTTAATGTCATTAAACTGCAGATTTCTCATCTGGAAGCTGTTGCCATAGGAGTAGCAGTATTAAAAAAGAATGTGAGCCAGGCATGGTGGTGGATGCCTGTAATCTCAGTGACTAAGGAGGCTGAGACAGGAGGATCACAAGTTTAAAGCCAGCCTCAGCAACTGTGAGATGCTAAGCAACTCAATGAGACTCTCTGTCTAAATAGAAATACAAACTGGGACTGGGGATGTGGCTCAGTTGTTGAGTGTCTCTGAGTTCAATTCCTGGTACCAACAAAATAAAATAAAATAATGTTGGTAAATCACATTTTGAAATAGGACTTATGTAAATATAAACACTAAGCATTTTCATTATTTTACCATCAGAATTAATAATTTTCACTATAATTAATTTGCATTTGTTCTTGCTCTTCTGCATGCATTTTTCTTTTTCTTTTTTTTTCTTTTTGGTACCAATGATTGTATCGAGGGGCACTCAATCACTGAGTCAAATCACTACACCTTTTATATATTTTATTTTGAAACAGGATTTTGCTGAGTTTCTTGGGGCCTTGTAAAGTTGCTGAGGCTGGCTTTGAACCCACAATCTTCCTACCTCAGCCTTCCAAGCCACTGGGATTACAGGCATGTGCCATTGCATCTAGCTCTGTGTGGAATTTTCTTTCTCCAAGCTCACTCACATGCTAAATTTATATCCTTTAAAAAATGTCAGTGTTGCATCAGCTTTTTTGTTGCCACGACCAAAAGCTCAGCAAGAAGAACTTTATAGTAAGAAATTCATTTGGTGTTCGTGGTTTCAGAGATCTCAATCCACAGATGGCTAGCTCCACTGATTTAGGGGCTAGATGAGACAGAACATCATGGTGTAAGGGTGTGGCAAAGGAAAGCAGCTCAGACAAGGCCACAGGGATAATACATATACTCCAAAGGCACACCAGAGTGACCCGCCACTTCCAGTCACAACCTACCTGCTTAGAGTTACCAGCAGTTATTTCCTATAAACTGATCAGTGCACTAATTAGTTTAAGCTCTTATAACCCAATCATTTTTACCTTGCATTGCCTCACACATGAGCTTCTGGGGGACACCTCATATCCAGATCATAACAACCATTATACCAGAAAATGGAGCATCTTGCCTGTGTCCTTGTCTTTCCTTTTACTCATTAAACTCCCATATCACTACCTGATAAACTATGTATAATTTTACCTGTTCACTTCTCTCAAATATAAAGCAAAACTGCACAAAAGCAGGCTTTTATATATTATTCTGTGTTCTGCCTGTATTATGTAGAAAGTGGCTGCCAATTATTGTCACTTGTGTACTGAAAGTCCATTCTGACACCAGTGATGAAGGCAGGAGAGGGTCTGCTCTCAGTGCTTCCTGCTACTGGAAGGAGACCTTGGGGTCCTCTCCTTGCCTGTAGGGACTGAGATAGTAAATGTGAGGACCTTGGAAGTTCACTATGCGTGCTGTGTTAGAAAGAAATCAAATGTTGGAATAATGGGTCAAATAATGTAGTTGAGGTTGGGGGCCATATATTTGGAGGATTTGAAATAAGAGAGACCATGGAATTAATTGACTTCAGGGATCTCTTATATAAAGTTCTTCATTGCTACTAAAACTGGGAAAAGGGAGTGATTAATATAATGGTTTTGTCAATTTAGCCTATAATTATTAAAATGGAAATAAACACCATACACATTAGATTTAATGCTCCAAATTTATTGCTTTGATAAAAGAAATGGATTTATGTTAGTCAGAATCACTAGGGAAGTCAGCTTAACAGTTTGGAATTGAAACTGTCTCATTAAACATTAATTAGAAAGGCAAGTGTCATAAAGTGTAGAAAGTACACTAAATCATGTATTTTTTTTTTCCTTTTCAGAGTTTCACATTGTGTGTTTGATCATTCTGTCAACAGCTGGAGGGAATATGTTGTGATACCAGGGATGAGAAAAACCTCATGTATTAGCTGGATTTTCTTGTCAAACCTGTACAGGAAAAGAAAATTATATATTATCCCTAAAATTTACAAAGCTATTTTAACATTTATATACTTATATAGTGCTGAGTAGCAATTATTAGATAATTTTATAGAGTGAAACCCATTGCCCAAAAGAATATCTCACAAAGATGACAATTGAATATTGTTAAATAAAGATCTGAATATATTTAAGCTATCGTCCAGGTTTTATATTTTAAAAATTTCTTAGGTCTATCACTATCTTAGTTCATTTCATCCTTAAACATAACTTACACATTATTTATTTAGCCCTATAATATTCTAACATATCCTTGCTTGTGTCATTATCTTAAGCCAACAGGGTCATGTTGACTCTTTTCCACTTCACCAGTGGCAACAGAAAGTTTAAATGAAAAAGGAACAACAAAAAAACAAAAACTAAACAAATGCAATTTAACTATTGAAATTCTATGGATCATTGTATGTTTAAATTCTGTGAAATTCCTTTTCTAACTCCACAAATCTGGCAGAATTTGTATTTATTTAATCTTTCTTTGAATTTGTATACTTTAATAGGTCATCTAAAAAGATAAAATAGGAAACATTCTACAAAGCAAATGGATTAACTTTCTATACCATCTTGGGAGTCCTCTCTTTTTGTTCATCATAATTGATCATTTGAATTCCTTAATTCTCACACTGATTGTGTAAAGAATCGTGTAGGGATATCGGTAAAATGCGGCTTCTGCAGCAACTTCAAAGATTGTATTTTAGGAGGAACAGTTTGCAACAGCATCCAGGACAGCTCTCTTGGCAGGTCAGCCAGTAGTTATAATTGCCACTCAACAGATACTTGTGTACTCAAAGTCCATTCTGACACCACTGTGGAGGCAGGATAGGATCTACTCTCAGTGTTTCCTGCTACTGGAAGGGAACATTGGGGTCTCCTCCTTGCCTGTAAGGACTGAGATAGTAAATATGGGGACCTTGAAGTTTACTATGCATGCTGTGTTATAAAGAAGTAAATCAAATGTTGGAACAACTAGGTCAAATAATGAGGTTGGGAGCCATATATTTCGAGAATTTGAAATAGGACAGAGCATGGAATTAATTGACTTCAGGGACCTCTTATATAAAGTTGCTTCATTGGGTTAAGAGCTTTTGAGTGTTTTTGACAGTCTCACCAGTTCTACTATTTAAATATTATTATAATTCTTATTTGGTTGATGACAGATCTGATGCTTAGGAAGCAATTAGAATCCTTCGGGGTCAGGAGACTAGTTTTAAAAGACCAGGACAAACCCAGCTATCCTCCTCCCTACAACTCAGTCTCTTAACCAGAGCAGAACACATACTTCCTTTCAGAAGTATTCAGAAGAGCTTTACCAAGCTACACTTCTTAACTGGGTTGTGTTTTTTATTTTATCTGTCAGCATTGATACTTCAGGAAAATTAAAACAAAGTCCTAAGACTCAGCTTACCCCTTTAATTAAAGTTAGTCATTACTGAGGATGAGGGTAATATTCTTGGGAATGTGAATTGGGATGTATATTTTCTGGATATGGTAGGAATGGTGAGTCTTCTGAGCTCAGATCTCTGTGAGGCCTTTTCTGCATATGAATGGAAGAAAAAAATGAGATATTTGAGACAATGTTAGTAAAACTTTTTCAAAATAATGGTCATGTAAAGATTAATGATGAATACCAATAAGAAATTATATATCCATTACACGGTTGTATTTTCACAATTCCATTAGGTTTTCTTTCTCTCTCTCTTTTTTAAAAACAACATTTAAAATGTCAAAGCATTAATATGACCTGTTTACTGACAATGTTGTGGAACTAATGATTACCATCAACTATTCCAGGTATTACATCTCCTTTATGATATTGTCTCCAACCTAGTCCCTTGCCAAATCAATAAATATTTCAGAAAGGAGAAATGTCCTGCTTCTTACTTCTGCAGAATTCCTCCACCTCCCTCTTTAATTCTAATGAATTTACTGTTTTTAATTCTATTATACTCTTTCATAATCTATTAACCAAATATCCTCAAGCTCCATCTAAACTTTTTTTGTGGTGTCATTTTTATTCCTCTATTTTATAATTGAATAAAGAGATATTTGGAAATATTGAGTTGACATGACCAATCACATAATATCAGACATTGACTTCAGAAAGATGTATGACTACACGTGCCTGAAGCAATTCACTCCACAAAAGAAAACCAATTAAAAAAAAAAAAGAAACCATAACACCTACTTCAATGAAATGTTTGGGGCAGAGTGTCAAGTGCCATGGCATATGGTAGAATTTTTTCATATCACAGAGGTAATTTTGGCTTACAAAGGAAAGAACACACATAGCTTCTACGTTCACATTTCGTGAGATCAACACTGAACTAAAGACTTCACTCATTAGGGAAAGAGTAAACCTGAGTCCCCTGGCAGTCTGTGATCATGACAGAGTCACCCGAGCTAGGACATTCACTGGTACAAAACATTATGGTCCTCAAAGATCCTCAATTCAATTGGGAGATAATAGGTTACAACATTCTTGTTTTGACTGGAGAAGGGAGCCTAGCCAACCTTCTACTCTTCCACCCAGCCTTCGATGAAAGTTACCATATTGAAACCTCTACCCTTCCAAGAATTTATGCAAGCAATTGAGCTCCCACTCCAGCAGTTCCCTAGTCCTTCAGTCTTGCTAAGCAGCCAAGAGATGTTTCCCGGGTATTACCATTAATCAGGGAAATAGCTTGGTGGTCAACACTGAGCAGTTTGATCTGTAGAGGTACTTAGATAAAAATTGGGTAGCTCTGCCCAGAAAGATGACATGAGGCTTTCCAAGAAATACCATAACTCTCCGATAACAGTTACCAAAGAAATGTAACTGGGATAAGGAAGAAAGAATATGAACTATCAGAAACAAATTAACAGAATGAGAGCATATGTCTGTCAGTCATAATCTTGAATATAGAGATTAAATTAACAATTGCTTTAGATGGGTTGATTAGAATAAGAACAAAATAAAACAAAACAGATTCCATGAAATTTCTTATTAAAATACCAACAACGTTCTTCACAGATCTAGTAAATGCAATCAGAAAATTTATAATGCAACACAATAGGCCACAAATATTGAAAGCAAACTTGAGCAAAATATGTAAATAAGCAAACAAATGAATAAAATTAAAAGTAAAGCCAGAGACATTATAATACTTGAGTTTAAAACATACTGATAGTAACATAAACAGCATGATATTGCCATAATAAAACTGTGTAAACCAGTGGAAAGAACAAAGAACCCAGAAACAAATCCACATATTTGTGGCAAGCTGATGTTTGACAAAGGCAGGAAGAAAATGTATTGGAGGTAGGACAATCTCTCTCTCTCTCTCTCTTTTTTTTTAAATATTTTTTTAGTTGTCAATGGACCTTTATTTTATTTATTTGTAGGAAGTGCTGAGAATTAAACCCTGTGCCTCTTACATGGCAAGCGCTCTACCACTGAGCCACCTCCTCAGCCCCTAGGACAATCTCTTCAATGAATGTTGGTTGAAAAACTCTTTACGAAAATGTAGAAGAAACTAGATCCATAATCTCATCATAGAACTAAACTTAAGCTTCAAATATATGCTCAAAGAAATTATAGTGGAAATGCTGCAGGATAGTGGTATGGCTATCTAAAAGTACAGGTAATAAAAGTTATGTTGATGAAAAGAATTACATCTAAGTAATATATTTTGAAGAACCAAGGAAATAAATCAACATAATGAAGAACAACCTACCTAACAGGAGAAAATATTTGCAAAATATTCATCTGATACAGTATTTCTGGACTACATAAGGAACTAAATAACAGCAAAAAGTATGTAATCTGAAGAAAAATTGGTGAATAAATAGAATAGACAATTCTCAAAATTGAATATGCAAATTGCAATATATTAAAAATTTTCATAACTAAGATTAGAGAAATTCATATCAAAACCAGAAGTTAATGTCATTTCTTTCTGGTTAGAACGGCTACTCTCAAAAGCACAAAAACAAATACTGGTGGGGAAAGGAGGACTCTTGTTCGTTGCTGATGGGAATGTATTTTAGTAAACCATTATGAAAAACAGTACAATGGTTCCTCAGAAATCTGGAAACATAACACACATATGTTCTAGCTATCACACTAAAGGGTATAATGCAAAGGAATTAAAATCAATATGCCAAAGAGACATCAATACTGACATCTTTAGTAGATTATGACTCACCATATTCTATATCTAGATCAGCCTATGTGTTCATCAATGGATGAATGGAAAAAGAATACACACACACACACACACACACACACACACACACACACACACACACCCCAGAATAGCCATAAACAAGTAATAAAATTCTGTTATGTGTAAAAACATAGATAGAACTAAAGGACATGACGAAAAAGCCAGGAACAGAATTGAACTGCATCTATTACTTGTATGTGGAAGCTAAAAAATTTGATCTTACTTAAGGAATAAAAATGAGCATAGCAGAGCTTGGGAATAATATGGGATATAGAAAGACAGAAAAAGGATGGTTAAGGGTACAGATTTGCAATGGAAAGGGTAGAATAATTATGGTTAAAACCAAATAATTACATGTTTAAAAATTGCTACAATAGAAAAATTAATGTCCCCTAAACAAGAAGTGCTAAATTGCCTTGTATGATCATTACCCAGTATACACATGTGTTGAAAGTTCACATGGTGGCAGAACTCCTGGCTGTGTCAACAGTGCCACCTAGTCAGAAGGCTGAGGCCAGAAGATTGCTCAGCTAAGGAGCTTTTGATCTGCCTGGGCAACACAGAAAGACTCAGTCGCAAAACATAAAATAAGAAGTAAACAAAATAATGTTGTATCCCTTATATATGTATAATTACTTAATGTCAATTAAAAATTTAAAAAAACAAGAAAAACTATGAGTCATTGAAACTACATATAAAGATAAATGACAATAAAAATTTTTTATCTCATTTAATGTAGCCAGTTTAAACTTTTAAATTTATAACCCTCGAAATATCAGAAGGCAGAAATTCACCACTTTCTATATGTTGTTATATCCCTCTAGTCTTCATTAAGCAAATTGTAAATTTCATAGAATGAGAACTTTAACTAGTCTTTATTTAAAGAGAACTATTAGATAAAGAGAGTTAAATTCCAGGAGAATGACTGGCTTCTTTAGAGTTGCATTATGTGTGCCCATCTAAATTAATACGCAAAATACTTGGATGGTTTCCAATGAGTAATAATTGAACAAAGTCTGCATTTACAATAATCTTTATGATATACACGTATTTCAGGGAGAGGTGATTCTTTTTATTGAATAGACACTCAGGAGAAAATATATTTGGATTCTGCAAAAATAGCAGGGAAATACTTACATGGTGGTTGCCTCTATGATTATGATGTTTCTGTAAAAGGTGGGAAAAAAGAAAAAGGTTAAAATTGAATTTATGAACCAGATGAGGAATGAGGATGAGGATGCTCATCAGTTACTGGCACACACCAGTAAACCCCAAAACTGAGGAGGCAGAAGCAGGAAGATCACAAATTTGAGACCAAACTCACAACTTAGACCCTAAGCAACTAAGTTTTTCCCTCTCAAAAATTGGGCTGGGGATGTGGCTCAAGTGGTAATACACTCACCTGGCATGTGTGTGGGGCACTGGGTTCGATCCTCAGCACCACATAAAATAAAATAATAAAGATGCTGTGTCCACTGAAAAAACTGTAAAATAAATATTAAAAATTCTCTCTCTCTCACTATCTCTTTAAAAAAAATTTAAAAAGGATTGGTGGTGTGGCTCACTAGTAAAGCAAATCTGGGTTCAATCCCCAATATAATAAATAAACAAACAAACAAATAAATAAATAAATAAATAGAATACATGCTGTAGTGTAAAATGTTCCAGTAATTGAAACTATCTTACCTCGTCAGATGAATCAGCTCCCTAGGAAGTAAAGAAAATGAGGAATTAGCTAACATCTTAATTTTATAATTCTAGATTTAATATAGAAATGTCCTGTTTGCCACAAGAATAATTAAACAGAATGAAGGTAAATTTTTGAGTAGATGATACATTAACCTTTCTATTTTAAAAGGAGTGTAAACTACACTTTCTCTATAATTAATTTATTATATCCAAATATCTATTTACTTTAGTCCATATTTCCTAAGTGTTTGAAATAGAGAAACATTTCATCACCACAGATATTAGATGAAAATTGAAAATGAAACTTTGGATTTTTAATATAGATATTCTGCATGACTCAAAATCTACTAATATTCAAATATTTGAATGGTTGATAGAGTATATCATTCTTTCTCTCTCTATTTTTCTTGAGGTTTATTTTTGACTCAAATATCCTTTTTAAAAAATTGTGATAAATATGGGTCTCATAAGCAATTTATTGTCTATAACATCCATAGAACTAGTGACTGATATATTTTTTAGAGAACATGTACACAGTCACTATGTGAAAAAGAAGAGGTGAGGAAAGGAGGAGGAGGAAGAATACGAAGACAACTTTATCAGATATAGGTATTTATCAGAGTCACAGAGCAGTAAATGACAACACAGCTGGGCGGTGCACCTTTGGTAGATCTACAGCTAATTTAAGGATGTAAAACAGTGGCTTTATTTTATTTCCAAGGATGGGGAATGACTCTGAACCTGAGCAGATAGGCTATGTGAGTAAAAACTTGAAAATTCCTCTTTTGATGTTCTACAAAATTGTGTTACATTTTAATGGACTTTGATAAAAATCTTCTGACTCCATATCACCTAGAGATTTATATCCTACACTTCACTTGAGCTCTCCATTTCACCATTTCTGGAACACTTTTAAATATTTTTGCCTTCATATAAAGCAATTTGATTTGAGTGCCTGGGATGATATATTGAAGATTTATTTTATGTCCTTAGTTAAGTTAAATAGCTTAATTCAAAGAATCTGGACATATAAAAATACTCATTTTATAAAGTCAGACTCTGATCAATGCGATTTAATAGTTCACAACACAAGGAATAATTCAGAAGCATTGAATAGTCACGTTCTTCACAATTGCCTGACATACTTACAATCATGGAAACCATGAGAGCCAGGAGAAAAGCAAAGACCAGGAACCTCATGTTGGTCTGGGTCCTATGAAAGCACAAGTGAGAATCAGTTAACTCTTCATTCTTGCACTCATGTAAAAAGCATTTATCATTCCCACTGTGCTTCAAAGCACTGAGAAACATTCTAGAGATTTCTGAATTTGAAACACATGGCCCAACATCAAGAACACAGGGATTGGAGGGAACACTGATGACTAAAAAAGTGTAATCTGATATAAAAACATTAAATGACTATAAAAGCACGAGTTAACATTTTAAATAGACAAATATAATCACAGTATTAAAGTCAAGAAGAGTAAAATTTGAGTTAATTATGGATGAGTAGAGACTTTTGGGGGAGACAAATGAAATAAGAGTATGTGAAAGAGGATACCAGGCCAAAGTGCAAATAGTGCAGCAGGTGAGGAGGCCAGAACTGGATGCAAGAAGACCATTTCTATGGTGGTGAGACTATGTGAATTTTGATAATGCCATGATGGATGGTTATAAAGGCAAATATAAAAAATTTAGAAAGTAGCACGATAAACAACAGGGACTGGCAATATATTAGAGTCACTGAAGACAAATCAGTTTTCCTTCTTGAGAATTAGACCACTGAAGATATTGTTAAGAGAAAACTCAAACTGAAAATAAGTATTAAAAAAAAGTATTTTCAGCTACTTTGAGAGACTGGAAATTATTCACATGTTAATTTAAATGGGGGATCAAGGGAAGATTAAAACTAAGTGTTTTTTCTATGTATAGATGGAAGAAGATGGACAGATGCATAAATAAACAGATGTATAGATATACATCTATAAGTATATGCTGATACATAATTTAAGGAGTTTGAGAACATATTTCCCAAAAAACACAATGACAAAAATTTGAAATCGTAAAAAAATATCATTTTATGGAAAATGGCAAATGAAATACAAAATATAAAGAAAACAAATATAAAACACAGAGAAGTCTATTATATAGTGTTAACTTTAAAGAATTACAGATCTGTTTCAATGCAGAAAAGGGCTATGTAAAGATGAAGGAAAATATTCACTGATGGAATACAATAACTGAAAAACTTACTTACAACATGGACAAAAACATTTAAAAAAGAAGAACTTACATTATATTCCTATCAACTTTAAAATTACTCTCTAAGGCACATATCAAAGTCATTATTGAGAAAGTGAACATGATATATCTAATCAAGAAAATAAGGAGACTCTGAGTAACCTACCAAAGAGGGAAAAGGAACACACAGGTTCTCATTCCACCTCACTCACTTGGTACAATGTTTGCTGAGGTCAGCACAGAGGAATTGAGTCAACTTACCTTCAGATCCTGACATGGAATCATCAAATCCTTAATTGTTTCTTTATGAAAAATCATCAGTAGATGATACACATGATTATTTGTATTTGATTTTAGTTTGAAAAGATTCAACTGAGACCTCGTGTTACCTTGTACATAAATACACTACCTGTATACAAGATGAGACTCAAGAGTCAGGAGAGCTGAGTGGAACCTGAGCTGAAGAGATGATGTGCTTCCCTAGAGAGCTGCTGCATTTAAAGACACTGAAATGCCACCTTTGTTTTCCTAAATAATGTCAGTATGAGGTCACTATGAGAAGGAAACTCAAAATAATACCGGAAATCTGTCTCTATGGATTCTAACATCAATTTAACAATGCGATTTTATAATAGAAGTTCATGAAAACCAAGTGATCAAGAAACAAATGGACCCAACAAAGGTTAATCCCTCTGTTAGTGGAGGTTTGTGAGGAGAAGACAATGGGAAACACATTCTGGAGCAAACAGAGCACAAAATGATTGAAATAATGAAAACTGTTTTGGTAGATCATCATGTTCTCTGTTTCAACAAATGTATTCCACGATGGCAAGATTCTATGCCAATAATGTTAATTACCATTTTCCAATATTTTACCTGTTCTGTAATAAATCATAAACAATATGGCAGAATTTGAGTCATTACTGATCTCAAGTGTGTTTCCTACAGATCATTGTTTAAAACTTTTACCTTATTCTATTCATTTTAGAAAACTTAAAGTCATGCACTAGATGCAAATATTTGCTGAAATTCAGTAATTAGGGATGTTATATGATAAAACTGTTCTAATGTAGACAGTGACCCTAGGCACTGTGTTCCATATATTTCACACAGTAACTGCGTGCTTATGATTGGAAATTTAATTTACTAATTTTGCTTCCTAAAGGACTCATGTTCCTCAGCAGAGTCTGTGTGTTTACATGATTACAGTGAACAAAGAAGAAAATATTCACAGTATTCATAGGAAAAATTATGCAAAAATCCACTTACTTGCTGATGATTAGATAATTTCTTGTTCTCAGAAATTATATCAGAAAATCATTGGTAATATTTTGATAAACTATATAGCACAGGACATTTTAAATAAGACTGTCACACATGTGATCATCAGAATAAGTGCAATTGGGAGTTTCTTTGAAATGCAAATTCTATTTTTTGTTTTTTGTTTTAGGGCATTGCTGAATTTTGTATTAGTGCATTACAATTATGTATAATAGTGGGATTCATTCTTATATATTTGTACATGCATACAATATAATAATATATTTTGATCTGTTTCATTATTCCCCAATATTTTCCCGTTCCCTTTTTCCTCCAACTTCCTGGTCCTCTCCTCTATTCTATTCCTCTGGCTTCTCTTGTCGGGAAATTCCCTCAATTTTTTTTCTACCTTCTGCACATGAGATGAAATGTACAACCCTTGATTTTCTGAGTTTGGTGTATTTGATCTAACATTATGCTCCTAGTACCTTCCATTTTCCTGAAATTTCATTCTCTTTTATGGTTGAATGAAACTCTACTGTGTGTGTATATATACATATAAACATATAACACTTTTTGTTTTTCCTTTCATCCTAGGCTGGTTTAATGATTAGGCTATTGTGAATTGTATCGCTATAAACATGGGTATGCATGTATGACTATAGTATGATGACTTTAATTCTTTAGCACATATAACAAGAAGTGGTATAAGTGAGTCATATGCTTTCATTCCTAGTGTTTTGAGAAACCTCCATACTGATTTCCATAATGGTTGTAATAATGTGCAATCCCACCAACAATTGCTAAATTAGAAAATATAAATTATAGCACACATAAAAGAGTTTACATATCATAAGAACACTGCTCATTATAATCCATTACTATAACCAATCAGACATTTTCATCATCTTTAAAGTTAGTTCCCCTTCACACAATATTTCCTCACTATTTCATTGCTATGTGGACTTCCAAATATGTAGTTTAGTTTTTCTTATTCCTGTCTTTATATAATTGAAGTCACATAGTATGTGTTCTCTTGTATTGAATTTCTGTGCTCAAAGTAATGTTTGCAGAATTTATTTCTGTTGTATGTTTCTGAGATTTTTTTTTTCAATCAATATTGCTGTAGAGTATCTCACTGAATGAGTGCACCACAATTTCTACATTGGAGTTGCTTCAAATTTGTTGTTGTTACAAAAAACATTGCTGTATGCATTCTTGAAAATGTCTTTTTATATACACATACTTGAATTTCTCTGGGGATATGCCAGGGCTGGAATTGATAATACATGGGTAGAATTTTTTTCAATTAGTGTTTCTCTAATTTTTAATTAGGCTAAGCACCTCTCATAGGCTATTATTTATTTGGATAATATCTTTTGTAAAGAAGATATATTGAGTTATCTGTATATATTTTTATGGGATTGAAAAAACTTTTTATATATTGTGAACAGAAGACCATCTTTTACATGTGTTGCAAGTAGCTTTTTCTCTGTGGCTAAATTTGTTCTCTTCTGATAGTGACATTTGATGAACAAAAGTTCTTAATTTAATATAGTCCAATTTACCAGCAAATTACTTAAATTTTAGTGATCATTGTGCTATTTAATAATTTTTTCTTTATCTCCACAACATGAAGATATTTTCTTATTTCATCTTATTTAGCTTGTTTTGTTATTTTTAGATATACATTATAGTAGAATATATTTTGACATAACTACATACACAGAGTGTAACTTATTCTGATTAGGATCTCATTCTTGTGGTTGAGCATGGTGTGGAATTACACTGGTCGAGTATTCTTGATCCTTTTTTCCAAATTTGATGGATTGAATTCCGGAGGCTGCACTAGGAACACACATTTGAACTCATGTCCTGGTGACTGATTGTGAACTACAAAGTTGGAGAAACCATATAATCAATGCATTATGTGTCTTGAGATTGAGAATTAGGGATATTCCCCAGTTGATATACAATAAATTTAAATGTGTTCTTAAATAAATTAATACAGTCAAATTCAATTAAAATGACTTTTCATGTGGTATAATCATCCTAGACACATGCTCTTTTATATTATTGTGCAAAACCAAATGAATCTCTAATATATGTTCAGTGGAACAAAACATATATAAGGTTTACTAAGTATTAAAATATGACTGATTTTTAAAGATGAACCTGATTTTAGTGATTTTGAATGTATTAAATGATTATTTCCCTTCATTTTATTTTCTCTCAATCCATAACTTTCTGCTTTCACTTATTTTTCATTAATTCCTGTAACCAGAATTATTAGCCACTATTGCACTAGACCTGTGATATTCATGACTTTGCAAACTACCAACATCATGCTCCAAGGAACCACCAAAGAACCATATTCTACCAGGCTACAAGTGGAAGTTAACATGTTTGAAGCTACAATAAAACTAAAATGATGGAACCTGAGTTTGGAAGGTCAAATGGTACATATTATTTTTCTCCTTTTCTGATTCAGCAGTTTAGGAACAAGGATTCTATAAGACAGTGGGAAACAGGAACAGTGGGTTATAAACCGAAGGAAAACCCTGGGCTACTTATGATTTTAATATCAGTTACAGTAGAAGGATTTAGATTGATAGACCAGAACATATCTGATATATTGTAAGTAAGGGAAATAGATATCTGATCATATATAAATGCCAGTATGGTCTTTGAGAATGCCATGGTGTTCATGGAAATATCAATAAATGTTCCTGGGTCTATCACAAGTGTGGTATGACATAGATGCTTTAGCAATGCTACTCAAGTTTGGTATTTGGAGTGATGTTTGTGCCGAATGCTCCTCCATCACATCCTCCTTCTCCTCCTATATTTGCCTATGATCAAAGTATTGTGTGTAGTCTGTTACCATAGTCTATCATATTTATTTTAACTAAAATTAAAACCAACAGTATTTATCTTCTTGAATTATCAAAAAGAAAATACAGCAACTGACAATATTAAACAACATGTGACTGCGTAATGGATATCATAAAACCTCTTTGGCACTGGAGGCACAGTGATGAGCTGTATTCCAGTTCTTCAAGGGGTAACTACATAATAGATTAAATAGACAGGCTGAAGGCAATTATAGTACAGAAATGCAGAAGTGAGTTAATTGCATGAGTTGATACTGGGAAGCAAAACATGCATACTAGAGCTGCAGCTTTGGAACTTACCAGTCTATTGATTGTATTCAGCACTCTGAACATAGAAGACATTGTACATGATGTTTCATTCAGAAGGGAAGTAGGCTGAGGATACACAATATACTATGTGAGAAAAAATAGATATGTCCAGGAAAATCTCTGAGGAGGAAGAGAATAGCCAAAGGGAAGACAATATCTGGTTAATGGTTTTATCATGGAAGCAAAGAGAATGAAACACCAAGAAAGAAAGCTTAATTCCCATAAACTAATTATGCTGTAACCTTAAAGTTTGCTTATCATCACAAAACCACACTTTTCTGATCTGGAAGGTGTTATCATAATATTGGATCCAAATTAAATGGGAATGCATATGTTACGTTACAGATAAGAATCATTCAAATGTAAACTTTAGGTATTATCATTATGGTTTAGTCATCATACTGTTCATTAGAAATTCCTGAATAAAAAAAAATCTCTAAGAATAATGGAGGAAATAAATACAAGAAGCAGTGACAAAATATCTTTGGACAATATAGGGTCATCTCAACTCTTAGGACTGGCAAGGCATTCCCTTCTAGTACAGGCCAGATCTTAGGTCTACCAGTTGCAAATATTTTGTATTATAAGGAAGTGTTTTAGGTAGACTAAGTATTTCTCAACCCTCAAAGACATTCACATTCTAATTCCTAAAATCTGTGAATATGTCAAGTTATAATGAAAAAGGGAATTACGTTTGGAGATAGAATTAATGTTGCTAATCATCTTAAGTTGAGACTAGGCAGGTGAGAATATTGTAATCACAAAAACTCTTCATAGTGGAAGAGGAAGGCAGAAGGATGAGAGTCATGTGATAATAAGAAAAATTCAAGTAGTCATCAGTGGTTGGAAAATGAAGAAGTCAGGCACTGAGCAAAAATCTCAAGGAGCCTACAGAAGTTAGAAAAGAATGGAAAGTAGATTCTCCTCTATAGCTTCTAGAAATGAGTGCAAATTTTATTCTGAAAGCATCCATTTTCAACATATGACCTACAGGTTTGACATAACAAATCTGTTTTTTTTTCTGGTACTTTGTTACAACAGCAAAAAAAAAAGTAACAAAGGCAACTTGCCTCAAATATGCAATGTTACTATGAACACTGGAATCTAATAGATCTGAGTATAGGTGAATTTTTCTAAAAATTTACTAATTATGAGATCTTGGGTTCTGGAAGCCCTTAGGTATGCTCCCTACTGCAGTTTTCTGAACTATTCCTGGGACTTCCTTTCCTATGGTGCTCATCCATATGGCTGCTTTCCTGTGTGTATATATACATAAGATTTTATACTTGTATTATGAATTATATAAATACATACATATGACATTATTTCCAAAAGTAAGTGGAGCAACTTCTAACTGGAAGAAAAAAGTTCTTAGGTCACAGACTCTTATGTGCTCAGCTATATATGTTCACTGTACAGCACTCTGTTTGAATACTAGAATTTCAAATAAAAGACAAGTCAATCTTCACAGTAAACTTATTGTAATTTCATATTTTTCACCACTACTCAGTGATGTCCAGAAAGACATGAGCAAAATTTTTGAAGTTGCTGACAATACCCCAATGGAAACTGGTACATATTATTGGTGTATTTTTTTCCAAATCTATTGCACACTGTAACAATTGAGGATTGGGTGTACAAAATGAACTACAAGACACTAGACTCCAGAATGTTGTACTGCTAACAATGTTCCTTACCTTGAGAAATAAAAGGAATTTTAGTTTCTTCTATACAGAAATTAAAAATAACAAGTGTTATAAATTTCGTTGATTTACAAGAGCAAGTAAAATTCCTGTTTGTTTTTATTTTTATTTGGAAAATGACCTTTACAAAACTTTACTTAAGTGGGTTCATTTGCAAAACTTTCCTCGTGTTCTAGAAATTAAACATGTGATACTTCTATCTTTGGAGCAAATCCTATTCTTTTTACTGTGTTTCTTATTGTTTGTAATTCTTTGGGCACTCAAGCTTTTCAATAAAAACAATATACTTATTGCATATTCAAATAATGAATGGGATGTATATAAGTGTTTCTAAAGTTATTGATAGATATTATATTTAATAGTAAGCATTTGAGAGGAAAAACATGTCATTTGGTTTTATAAATTAAGTTTTAATTCATATCAATTAGCTGATATCTTCTTTCAGGCAAAAAGAAGTAAAAAGTGAAATCTAAAATGATTTTCCCTGATATGAGTATTCAACATAATCTAGTATTATCCTAGATTTCTTAGAAACTGGTGAAAAAAAGTTGTGTTCCATCTCCATCATCAAATAATGTTCATCATTTCTTTTGCTTTACTGAGTAAACACATTTCGTAAACAGAAAGGATGGAAGCTAATTATTGGCATGAAATAATTCAAATATAACAGTCAAAGGGAGAAGCTTCAGAATGCTATGTTCAAATCATCTGTTCAAATAAATGCCCCAAATGATGGTGCTTAAAAATTCATCTGTTCAAATAAATACCCCAGATGATGGTGCTTGCAAGTGGAACCTTTGGGTGGTGATTAAATCATAAGGGCAGGGCCTTCATGCATGAGACTTGTGGCCTTATAAATGCGATCCCAGAGAAGTTTCTGCATCTTTTACTACGTGAGGAGACTGAAAATAATTGGGCACTTATGAAAAATGCAAGTGGCCATCATTAACTTCCAGAACTGTGAGAATTGCATTTCTATTGTTTGTAAGACACAGGTTTATGACATTCATATAGCAGCTAGAATGCACTGAACTCTTCTCCACTTTACCTCATTTTTATATAATAAATTCATTTTCTGAAATTAATCTTCACTTGGGTAAAAATTTAAGGATGTGCTCAAATCTTTCAAAATACATGCTTGAGATATAGAATGATGAGTTGTCAAAGGCTCTGAGCACTATTAGAAATTGTGAGGAGACTGAGTGACAAACTGCAGTGTGTGTGTGTGTGAGAGAGAGAGAGAGTGAGAGTGGGGAGAGCTGAGCTCTTTTTCTCTGTAGATTAATGAACAAACAATAAGATATGTCTGTAATATTTTTTGAGGAAATAATGAAAATGATATGTTGAAAAATTACACTCATATTTTTTGAAATGTATACAACATTTTCATAATGTTATTTTTTATAATTAATATTACTTCCTAATATATGAAGAGAAAATGAAACTCAGACAAATTTAGGTATTTTGCACTCGGCAACAGAGCTAGTAAATTGCAGTTACAACTCCTGGCCAGTCTTTCCTAATGCAAAGTCATATATTCTTTACATATTTAGTCTTCAAGCTAAACATTAGGGATTCAGAACTGTTGTTATTAAGTATGATGAAACTAACATTGTTTTGGTAAACCATGATGAATTTAGCCTGCCAAAGAAATGTGAGTTTTCAAGCCAAACAACACACAGAGTAAAATGCATACTTTTCCATATGTAACTAAAACCGAAACTCCAAAACCACAGTAAAGATGTTTCAAGAATGGAGTGGTGTTGGTGCACTTTAACAATCTAAAAAGTTGTCTTTAATTGCTAGTTAATACTTCAGGATAGCAGACTTAAAATATAATCACTATTCCTCATAAAACCACTTATCATATATTGATAGTGAAAAGTTCTGATATTTTCTCTTTAAGTCATGATGAAGATGCTGAGCAGTCTCTTAGACATACACATTTTACAAGAGCCGCACATAGAAGGCAGGCAAGGGTGTGGCACTTCATTTTTATTTAGTTCTCTGAAGAAGTAGGGAGAATCAGTAAACATTTCCTAACTTCTATTTTTTGCATTTATTTACCATGGCACATACAATGTGGAATGGAAAACAGAAATGAAAATATATATAAATATGAACTCATGCCTATGAATATAATGAAACCTATTAAGAACAAGAAATGCTGGGCTGGGATTGGGGCTCAAAAGTAGAGTGCTCGCCTAGCACATGCACAGTGCTGGGTTTGATCCTCAGTACCACATAAAAATAAAATAAAGGTATTGTGTCCAACTTAACTAAAACAATACATATATATATATATTTTTTTTTTTAAAGTAATGAAACTGTTTTCTGGGCCTGAGGGTCTAGCCTGGTGGTGGAGAACTTGACTAGTAATTTATCAGGCCCTGGGCTTAATCCTCAGCACTGTAACTAATAACAACCAAACACAATTAAAATTATATTTTCTAAAATGAGGAAGGTTCTTTTAGTTAATGTCATTTAATTAAATAACTGGTCAAACTGTTAATATTTCATTTATTTATGTGATATTTTAAACAGTATATTCTGAGAGGAAACCAATATACAACATCTAGACATCTAGACATCAAATAATGAACAAAACAAAAATACTGACTAGTTCATATCCTTGAAAATGATTTCAAAATTATTTGATCTGTATTACAAACCTCTATTAATAATATATTTGGAATATAAAAGATAAAAGGTATTCATTTTAAATTAGATTTCAAGAGTCAAAACCTGTAGCCCACCTTCAGTGTGAGGAGAAGTATGGGGAGTCCAGACACTGCTGGGCTGTGGGATTAATAAGTCAGGTACCCCCAGAAACTGCTAATTTAGATTTACTAAAGAGGCAAGCAATCCTGCCTACCTTCCCCAAAATTAAGGACTACCACTTTGAGTGGTAGTCCTATCCATATTTTCACATCTCTGGAAGCAAACAGAATCTGATTCTCCATGAAATAATCAGGCAGTCTTGCCACTCACTTTCATCTATTACACTGTTAGGTATCATAACCTGTTGGCTTTGCCCACATATCCATGACACTGGGAAGAAGTCAGCTAGATTTCCTGATTTTCTTTACCCACATTGATGTCCCCAAGTAGTATCAAATATCCCTCCTCCTTCCTTTGGTCCCAAGAAGCAGCTGGGCATCCCATTCTTAGAAGCTATATTTACTGAGGCCCTGAGAAGACCTTTACCCATGACCATCCACATTGTATTACAAGAAGCAATTTGGCAATACTTCTTGAGTTGGGCTCTGGGGTCCTGTGAAGTCAACAATTAAGATCTCATACATTGGTGGATACTCATGTTGGGTCCCCTGGTATTGCATGGTCTTTGCACAAGCCTTAGACATTGCACCATACATTTATCAACCAGTTAAAAACCTGTGGGCATCTCACATTCACTACTGTGTATACTGTGCAGAGTTGCCACTGCACCCTGCCCTACGCTGTATGAGCTGCATCTCACCTAGCACTGTAATTCCAAATTTCCTACAGTCTAAGTGTTGAGATGCACAGCTTACTACCAACATGAATTATTGATTTTAAAAAAGTTATGCAGAATCAATACTAATGCATCCATCTTGACCAAAGCCAACACAATATATCCAAACAATCTCCTAGGACATATTAGCAGCAAAAAGTCCTTTGTTACAAAAGATACTCTAAAAAATTGGTAGAGGAAAATGAGCCACTAGAGAGAGAAATACTAAATAAGGATGCAAAAAGCATGAAAAGCAAGGTGACATGATGACTCTAAGGGAACACAGTAACTCCCTAGCAATAAATTCTGGAAAAAAACACAAAAGATAAAGTGACCAAGATAAATGAGAGAGGAGCAAGACAACAAAGAATATAAAACTAATCAACAGAATGACAGAGTATGTCTCTATTTATCTGCAATTATCTTAAGCATAAACAGATCAAATTCCCAATTAAATATTTTATACAGACTAAATGGATAAGAAAAGAATAACAACAAAATACACAAACACACACACATAAAGAAAAAAAACAACAACCCAGAAACAAAAGCAATGACATGCTGTTTATAAGAAATTCTCTTTGGTTAGAAAGACAACCAAATATTAAATGTGAGAGGATAGAAAACGTTTCACCAGGACATTGGAAACAAAAAACTTGCCAGAGTAGTTATAAATATTTCAGATAAAATAAACATTAAGTCAAGAACTATAACAAGAGACCAAATGGACACACAATAATGATATTGGGGTCAATTCAACAAAGGGAAATAATAATTGTAAATATTCTTTAACCACACCAGAGAGTTCCCAACTGTTTAAATCAAACATTATTAGATCTAAAAGACAGGTAGACTTTAATAAAATAATAATCCAGTATGTCAATTATCTATCTTTCATGAATGGAAAGAAGACAAAGACAATTCAAAGTCAGCAAAGAAAAACTGGAATAAAATGATACTGTAGATAAAATGGACTTCACAGACATATATGGCCAATGAGACATTACAATGCACAGGTTTCATCTAACAACGACAGAATATACATTTTTGTCCTCAGCAAATAGAATGTTTTCCAGGAAAGGCCATCTTAGAATGAAAACTATTCTTAAAAATTCAAAAAGGTTAAAATCATAGCAGGCATCTTCTCTGAAGATAATAAAATTAATGGTAAGAGAGGCTTTAGAAATAGTACAAATACATGGGAAGTAAAAAACATTCTGTTGGAAAACAAATGAAAAAATGAGTGGGGCACAGTGGTGCACAACTATAATCCCAGATCTACAGGTTGAGGCAGGAAGATCATGAGTTCAAAGCCAGCCTCAGAAAAAGAAATTATCTTAAGCATAAACAGATCAAATTCCCAATTAAATATTTTATACAGACTAAATGGATAAGAAAAGAATAACAACAAAAGTCACTAAGTCACTAAGCAACTCAGTGAGACCCTGTTTATCCATAAAATACAAAATAGGTTTGGGGATGTGGGTCAGTGGTGGAATACCCCTGAGTTCAAATCCCATTACCCCTTGCTATCGAGAGAGATAGAGAGAGAGAGAGAGACAGAGAGAGAGAGAGAGAGAGAGAGAGAGAGAGAGAAGAAGAAGAAGAAGATAATAAAATACTCTTACAAAATCAATATAAACAAAAGAAACAAAATCGAAAAGAAAAAATAAAACACATCATACTTAAACCTCTAATGCAGCAAAATCCATACTAAGATGCAAGTTTATAGCAGTAAGTGTCTATGTCAAAACAGAGAAACATTTCAATAAACTACCTACAAAGGAGCTGAATAAACAAGAAAACAAAGACAAATCAAACCCCAAATTAGTAGCAGGAGAGAATTAACAGAAAGAAGAGAAATAATTGAAATTGAGACTAAAATTAACATAATGCATAATGAAAGAAAAGGAGACTTTTGAAAAGGTTAACAAAATTGACAAATCTTTAGCTGGACTAAACAAGAAAAAAAATGTGAAAATACCAACTGCCATAGCCTATGAATATGCCCTGGTGTTCATTTAAAAAGGAAATATCATTGAAGGCCCAGGGGCATATCAGAGGTGTGGGTTTCATAGGTGCTTTAAGGATGCTTCTCAAGAATGGATATTTAGAGTGATGTTTGTCCTGAAACTTCATATTCTACGTTTTCTTTCCCTCCCCAATATTTAAGCTTCTAATGAAAGTGTGGTGCAGTCCATCACCAAAACTCACCCTAATTACTTTTTAACTAAAAAATGAAAATGATGTATGTATATGTTTTAATTATTTAAAAATACTGAGTTCACCATATTGAAAAGTGTGTAACTGTCTAGAACCCCTTTAACACTACATTACAGTGTCAAACTGGGTACCTAATTGTTAGGGTCTAACTGTATAACTGTGATGAAGCAGACAAGGTTGAGGTAACTATGGAAACCAAAATCCAGGAACAGATTAATTACATATGTTTAAATTAGGGAAAAGCATGTGCATGCTAGTTCTATAACTTAAGAACTTGTCAGCTTATTGATTGCATTCAAAACTATGAAAATAGAGATTTTACAGGACTGACGTGTCAAGTCCTTAGAAGACGTAGGCTGAGGATAGATCTTCTATATCACTCCAATGTAATGTGTGGGAGCATATAGAGAAGATGATGAAAATCTGTGAGTAGGAAAGAAAAACTGAAGAGAAGAAAATTACCAGTCAAGGTGTGTACTGTGGAAACAAAGGGGATGAAATTTCATGAAGGAAAACTGAGTGCCCATGAGCAAATGTTGCAGTCTACTTGGAGGTTGCTTCAGTCATGAAACTGCAGTTGTCTCTGGAAAACTGTTACCGTATTAGTTAAATCTGGGTTAAATGGGAATGTGTAGAAATTACACTGCAGATAGGTATTGCTCAAATATAAATTTAGGTATTGTCCTTGTGATTTTCATTATCACAATCTTCATTAGAAACAAGTATTCAGAGTGGTGCTTTGGAAAAGAGATTGCATCATGAGGTCTCTGATGTCATCAAAAGATTAATTCACTGAGGAATTTATATTTGAAATTTTTATTGGAAGTGGTAGAAATGGTCAGTGTGGTGACTTGTTGGAAGAAAGTTACTGGAGAGGTGCCCTAGAAAGGGTGAATCTTGTTCTTGGCCCCTTCCTTGCACTCTCTTTCAGTCCTTCCCTCTGTTCTTGATGGCCATGATGTGGGCAGCTTCCTGTGATGCTCTATGGCTACAATGTTTCTGCCTAGGAGCCAGTTGATGACAGGCTGAGACCTCTGAAAGATGAGCCAAATAATCTTTTTCTCCTACATTGTTTCTCACGTATTTTATCCCAGTGATGGAAAGCTCACTAACACATTGGTATAATATTAGTTTTCCTTCTTCTAGTTGTTTATTTGAATTTTGTTTGCTGTGGCCTCTCAATGTTCTTGTCTTACAAATCACATGGTGGATATTTTTAAAATGCAGATTCTGACCCCACTGTTCTCAATGTGACTTTACTCTCTGAATTTCTCACAAGTCCCCGGATTATGCTTTTACAGCTTCTGTAGCTTCTGCAAAGATATTTCAGGAGAAAAATTTTAAGCAACATCCAGGCACAGCTCCAGTGGCAGGATGGGCGGTAGTCCCATACACCATTCTCATCATGGTTTTATATACCACGTCTTGCATTAGTCTCATCAATTGTACAAGGTCATTAGGTATCATAATACCTAGTTTGTTGATGATAATATTGAGATTTATAGTGGATTCAGAATAGTTCAAGGTCATGAGTAGTTGTTGTCAGGTCAGGCACAAACACAGGTATTCCCTCCTCACAACACACTGTCTCAGTCTGAGCAGAGCAGAAACTGATTATCAGAAGGATTTAGGTAAATAATATATTACTGTAGATATATATTAGACAGTTTTAAAGTGAGGTTACATTTAGTTTGATGAATTGATTTTTTTTTCTTCTTCCAACTGTCAGCACTAATACATCTGGAAACAAAATATGTCACTAGACTCAACTTCCCCTTTAGTCATTTCCTGTGGTTACTGAGTTATGATATGCATAGAGAAACAATGAGGGGGTACTGGGGATTGAATTCAGGGGTACTCAACCACTGAGCCACATCCCCAGCCTTATTTAGTATTTTATTAAGAGACAGGGTCTCATTGAGTTGCTTAGCACCTTGCCATTGCTGAGGCTGATTTTGAACTTGTGACCCTCCTGCCTCAGCCTCCAGAGCTGCTGAGATTCCAGGTGTGCCACCATCACCAGATGAGAGAAAAAAAAAATGATGGAAGTTGTGGCAATCATAGATATCCTGTAAAGTATATATTTAGGGAAACTTATTTTTCAAATGCACAAAAATGAACAAATTACAGAGATTTGAAAAAAAGCCTATTCATGTATTTCACAATAATTTCCATTAAAAACAGAATGTTTATGATGATAAAAGCTTATGATTCAGCAACATTTTTTTGTTCTCAAATTCTAAAATAAGTTTTCATTTCTATGAGGAAAACATTGAAAAATGTAAATATGATAAAACATTTACATTTTTACTCTTTATTGGTAATTTTATTATTTTATAATATGCAGAACCACTGATTACCACCAAACATTTCAGATGAACTTTAAATCTACTTCATAATATTTCATCCAAGCTACAATTTTGCGTATCTTTGCATATCACAGGGACAGGGAAATTCAATATTTCCAATTTAAATAGAATTGCCCGTTTTTATTTTTGATGTTCAGTGATCTTACTGACTTCCTAAAACTCCTACATTCTTTAATAGTCAGTTAATCTATTATCCTTCACTCTCCTCTGTATCTGTTTTATTTGGTGTTATTTTTATTCCTCTGTTTATTATGGTAGTAATAAGAATTTTTGAGATCCTTTCACTTTGATATGGCATGCCAAACATTTCAAGAGAGAATAATCACATAATAATAATTATGAAAAATGTGACATAAATAAAAAAATTTGATCTTATTTAACATGGTCAATTTAACATTGTGACTTTAAAGCCTAAGAAAATAAGAAGGCTTGAAACACACCACGTTAAGTATGTAGACATGCATAATACTCTTTTAGACATAAGTTATAAGTAATAAAATTAGAATTTCAACAATTGATTAGGTCAAGAAATTATTTATCAGACAAAGACAATTAAGTTAGGAAGTAATGTTGGCTTCTTTAGGATGGCATTGTTAGTATCCATCTAAATAACTACAGAAGATCTATGGGTCTTGGTAAAAGCACCAGTGAATCATAAACAAATGCAATTTTATTGTATACTTTAGCCATATGTGGTATAGATACACTAAAAATAAGTATTGATTCCTTTTACACATTAGATACTCAGAGAAGAAAATATATTTGGAGTGTGCAACATTATTAAACTATTTCATAGTTTTTGTTTCTATACTAAAGGTATTTTTGTGAAACTTTTTTAAGAATTAAAAATTCAATACATATTTGACTAATAAGTTTCATAGAGAATGAAAGTATCTTACCTTTCTTAGTAAAAAAGAGAACAAGAAAATAGTTAACATCTTAATTTTGTAATTGAAGGTTGAATGTCAAATGCATTATTTGTTGCAGTTATGATTACATAGACTGAAGGCAAAGTCATCGGGAGATGATAAACTAGCTTGTTATTAATGCTTAATGACACTGTTAAGATGAGTAAAAAGTTGGCTTTGTACATGTAATTTCTTATATTCAAATATAAGTTTTTCTTTGAGAATTAAAATATCCATGTCATTGTTAATAAAAAACTCAAATTGAAATGAAGTAACGAAGAAAGTATTTGTGATTACTATGAGAAATTAAATTTTATTTTATTTATGTGTTGAAATTAAGTAGTCTTTTTATACATATGTGTAGATAAAGATACATGGATGGGTAGATAAGGAATTAGATAAATAGATCTTCAGATACATATATACATTTTTATTTAAGAGGCTTAGAAAATATTTCCAAATAAATGCAATGATAAAAAATTAAAAATGATAAAAAGGTTTTTATATGCTAAATGACAAGCAAAATAGGAGTAAGAAGATTGAATATATAAGGTAGAAAAGTTGAACTCTTACATAGTATAAATTTTGCAGAACAAGAGTTCTGCTTTAAATGCAGAAAGGGCAATGAAAAGGTGAAGGGAAATTTTACTGATGAGAATATAGTAATTTGAAAAGTAAGTTTAACACTAGAATACATACATTTCTAAAAAGAGAAGTTAAATTATTTTATTATCTACATTTAATTTAAAATTTACATTATATTTAATACCAGTTATCACAATAGTTCATTTCAGATATATGGTTGAAGAAATAAGAAAACTGTGGGAGTTTCTGCCAAACATGGAAGAAGATGCATGCTCTCTCCACATTCTGCATTATTTGTTTTGTACAATGATTTCTGAGATCAGCTGAAGGAAACTGAGTCCCTGAAATCATGTTCAGATTCTAACGTGGGTCTTTTTTATGAAGGAATTTAAAATTTGTTTTTAATTGATTTTAGCCAGTGAGAGATTTTACTAAGGGGCTGGACTATTTAACATTGAAACACACATATATGTTTTTCTAAATAATGTCATTTGATATGGTTTGGATGTGAGGTGTTCCTCAAAAGCTCATGTGTGAGACAATGCAAGACAGTTCAGAGGAGAAATGATTGAGTTGGAAAATCCTTAACCCCATCAGTGAATTAATCATCTGATGGGATTAACTGGGTGGTAATTGAAGGCAAGTAGATTGTGGTTGTAGGAGGTGGGGCACTGGGGGTGTAGTTTGGGGGTATATATTTTGTATCTGGGAAGTAGAGTCTCTCTTTCTGCTTACTGATTATCATGTGAGCCACTTCCCTCTGCCATACTCTTCTGCTATGATATTCTGCCTTACCTAGAGCCCCTAGGGATGAAGCTTGCTGTCCATGGACCGAGACCTCTGAAACTGTGAGCCTCCAAATAAATTTTTCCTCCTCTACAATTTTTCTTTTAGTCACAACAAAAAAAAAGCTGATTAAAACACCATTTATGTGACAATGTTATGGAAACTTAAAATAATGCCCTAAACTTGTTCTTATAAATACTAACAGTAAGATCTTTTACTAACGTAAAAGGCTGACTTTTTAAATGAATTATTATGAACACCAAAGACATAAAGGAATAAAATTAAATTACCAAACATTACTATCAGGTACAGTATTAGATATTTAGTACTAAACACCTAGGGTCATTTTACTTTAAATATGAGAATAATTTTATCAGACAATATCCCAGAGTTTTTGGAATTTCAGAAAATGTTTACATATATCTTATGACTTAAAATATTCTAAAATCAGTGGAATAAGGCATAAGTACATTTTAAGTAATAATCTATAGGAAACGAATTTGAAGTAAATAATGAAAAGAAATAAGAGACAACTCACAGAATAGGAAGTAGTTTCAAAGTCTTTACCTGACAAGGTATTAACTTCCATAATATGTAAGGGGCTCAAACAACAGCAAAATAGCAAATAATCTGATTTAAGAATATATGAATGACCTGAAAAGACATTTCTAAAAACAAGGTATTTAAATTGCTAACAAATATGTGAACAAATTATCATCAGTAAACATCAGACAAATTCAAATCAAATGGCATCTCACTCATGTTAGAATGACTGGTCTAAAAAACAATGAACAAATGCTGATAAGAATGTGATAAAAGCAGGACTCTCACACACTATTTGTGAGAATGTAAGTGAATTTAGCCATTATGGAAACAGTTAGAAGTTTCTTCAAAAATTTAGAAATAGAACAGCCACATTTTCCATGTATCCCACTGAAGCGTATATGTTCAACAGAATTGAAAGAGTATACTGACAAGACATCTACATGTGCATGTTTATTACAGTGCTATCAATAGTGGTGTAGTTGATTCTGAAATCACCTTAAGTGTTCATTGATCGGTGAATGCATAAAGAAAATGTGGTGTACATACACAATGTAATATTTCCAACTATAAATAAAGAATAAATTTCTGGTATTTGCAGACACATGAATGGAATTGAAGGACATTATGTTAAGTGCAATAAGTCAGGGACAGAGAGTCAAATACTTCATGTTCTCAATTATATGTAAAAGCTAAAAAGTTAATCTTAGGGAAATAGCATTGAGAATACTCATTACCAGAAACTGGGAAGGGTGTGGGTGTCGGAGAGGCAGAGATGGAGAAAGGATACTTATTGGGTACAGATGTGCAGTGCACACTTTTGACTCAATAGTATGTTAAAATATTTATGGTTGACAATAAATAATTAGGTATTTCAAAATAGCTTGTAGAGAAAATTTTGAATGTTCCTGTATAAGAAAAAAAAATCATGAGGTGATAGATACGCCAGTTAATCTGATCTGGTTATTACATATTATATACATGAGACTGGTGTGGTACATCTGATCTGTAGTCCTAGCCATTTGGCAGGCTCAGACTGAAGTTTGCTTGAAACCAGGAGTTTGAAACCTGCTGGAGCAACATAGCAACATTCCATTCCAAAAACAAAAAAACGTTATTTTATATTCCATTTGAATGTGCAATTACTGTGTCATTTAACATAAAATACATTTAAAAGAATTGAGATACATATTTAGATAAATGTCAAAATTTAAATTTACTTTCTTAATTACCATGTTTAGTTAAATCTATTAAATTTATAATCCTAAAAATATTAGTAGGTAGAAACTTAATGTATCATATATGTCATTCCCTGCCTCTACTCTTTATTAGGCATATCTTATATTTAATAGAACTACAACTTTAAATATGTTTAAAATTATTTATATGATAAATAATTTACTCCAAGGCAATTATTTATCAGATGATGATAGTTTAGTTCTGGAGCTAATTTATATGTGCATCCAACAATTGCACAAGATACTCAAATGCATTATAAATTAATGAAATCAATGTGCATATTAATCATTCATAATGTACACATATTTTAGACATAAGTATTGTTTCTTCTTATAGAATTCTATATCAGGATAAAATATATTTTGGACTGTACAAAATAAAGTAATATTCACATGGTGTCTGTCTTTATTCTTAAAATGTTTATTTAAAAATAACAAAAATCAAAAACCCCATACATGTTTGATTATACAGTTTTCCAACAAGTGAATGTATCTTACCCTCCATATGAATCAGCTTTCTGGAGGAAAAACAAAATAAGAATTTAGTTAATATTTTAATTTTATAACTCAAAGTTGAGCATGAAATGCACCATTTACTGCAATTATAATTGTAACAAATTGAAGGCAAAATCTTAGCACATGAAACACAAAGTTTTTTATTTTTATTTACAGCATTTTAAAATGAGTGGAATGAAGATTTTCTGTAGCCAATTTAGTATATTGAAATACCTATTCACTTCAGCCCATAGTCTTAAATGTGTGAAATAGAGAAAAAAATTAATTACCATAGATGGGAAATTGAAATTAAAAGTAAAATTTTACATTTTACATGAATTTTTAAAAGTAACTCAAAACTATTTCTATTCAAATATATGATAGGCTGATAGAGTCTGCTATTATGTCTTTTTGCATCAATCTTAGATTTTTTTTCTAATCTATTCTTTTGTAACATAATGTAATAAATGATACTCTCAGAAGCAACGTGTTGTCTAAAATAATCATAGAATTAGTGGGTTATTTGAAGTATTATTAGTTTTTGTTGGCAAGTTTCCCATTCACTAGACATAAAGAAAAAGAGAAGGAAGAAAAGGAGGAGGACAAAGACTAAGAGTTCCATCCAGGTGAGTAAAGTATTTCTCAGTGACACAGACCACTGAAAGAAAACAGAAGCTGGGCAGTGGAACTTTGGTAGACTTACTGCTTATTTAAGGATGAAAAACAAAAGCTTTATTTGAGCAAGGCTGGAATGAGTGTTTGAACTTGAGCAGATGGGCTGCGTGTGAAACAACTTGAGAATTCCTCTTTGGATGTACTGCAAAACTGGGTTACGTAATGGACTTTGTTCTTTTTTCAAATTTTTGTAATGTCTCAAAACCTAGAGGTTTGTATCCTGTTGATAATTAAGGAGAACATATTCTTCCCAATTTCTGATGATCATGGAAATGATAAGAGCCAGGAGAAGCCAAAATGAGGAACTTCATATTGGCCTGAAAGCACAGTGAGAATACATAATAATAGCCTTCATTCCTGCATTCACACACACACACACACACACACACACACACACACACACACAGAAACATATATCAACCAAACTGGGCTTCAAAACATATTAGAAATTCAAAGATAAATAAATACATGGCCTGATGTCACAGAACATAGTGATTGGCTCAGATATTTTTTGAGTATAGAGGAGTGTTGTGATGTGAAAAAAAAAAAACTAAAGTGTTACAAAAATACACAAGTGAACTTCTGAAGTAGACGAAGAGAACTGAAAATTAAGGTCAAGAAAAAGTTATAGTTTACTCAGTTTATTCAGGATAAGGAAAATGACATTTTGGAAGTCTGCAAAGAGACAAAACTGAAAGACAAGATACCATGTCAAAAGCAAATATTTCAGCCTGTGAGCAGGGAAAGAGTTAGAGATAGGATGACCAGTTAGACTGGTACGATACATAGGGACTTACATAATGTCATGAGGGGTAGATTTAAGAAGGCATAATAAAAAGATATATTTACAAAGTAGGACAATAAGTCATAGGGACTGGCTTTATAGTAAAGTCATAGAAAATGACCCATGTTTCTATCGTGAGAATTAGAATATTAAAAATATTATTAAGAGAAAAATCATACTGAAAAGAAGTGACAGGAAAAATACACAAAATTATTTTGAGAAATTTAATTATATTCATGTAATTATTAAGACAGATGATCAGAGAGGATTTAAAGTAAACATATATATGTGTACATATGTACATATATATTTGAAACCCATATGTTGCATATATATAAGTAGAAAGATAGGCAGACAGGTAAATATATAGAGGAGGGATGAGTAGATATACTGAACATAGAAGGATGTAAATACATTTGTTTATAGTTAAGAAGTTTGAAAATTATAACTTAAAAAAAATTATGACAAACATAAGCAAAATTTTCCTTTATGGCAACTTCTAGATAAAATGGGAGAAATATCAAGAAAATGAATAGGTAATACAAAGTGTCTGCTAAAATGTATTAATTTTAAGAAATAATAAATCTGTTTTCCATGCTAAAAACTGTTTGTGAAAAGCTTATTAAAATTGCTTAGTCAGGAGAAAAACTAACCCTAAAAATTTACTTAAAACTTGGACACTATTGTGCCACATATTTGGCAAAAGACAACCAGGTCTGTTTTCCGACTTAATCTGAATTCAACCACTAAATTTAATATAACAGTCTTGATTCAGAAAGTAAATATCAGATATCTAGTAAAGATGCTATGCCAAAAATGTTAGTCAACCATTTACCAAAATTTTACCTGTTCTGCAATAAATAATAGCCAGTATGAAAGAATTTGAGTAATTATTGATCTCAAATGGGTTTCCTATAGATCTATATTTAAAATGTACTTTTACCTTATTCCATTCACTAGAGAATGTTTGAAGTCATACACTAGATGCAAACATTTGTTGAAATTCAGTAATTTTGGAATCTTCTGTGATAAAACTGTTCTCAAACATATTGTGAACACAGGAGTTTAGTATCATATATCTAACACAGCAACTGGGAATGCAATTTCTATTGAGTCTTTAGGGATTCATGTTCCTCAAGAGAAGACAGAAGCCATATGTTTATATGATTACAATTCAAGAAAAGAAAAAAGTATTCACTGTATTTGTAAGAAAATTTAAATAACATTCACTTTCTTGGTACTAGTTGAATAATCCTTCTTCTCAGAACTGAATGTTGGAAAATCATTTGTAATGTTTGGATAAATTCACTTTTATTCAGAATGTGGTACAGCACATGGTCAGAATCAGCACAAGGACGGAACATGTTTGAAATGGAAACTCTTGATCCCTCCTTCCAACCTTGATAAATCTGAGTCCTGGGGTGCACTAGGGACATGCATTGACTGACATCTCAGGTGAATCTCTGTGAACTATAAAGTTGGCAATTTGATATAATGCATTATGTGTCTTTAGACTTGATTTTATAAACAGAACTTATGATTTATAATTATATAAATATACTTAAAACAACATTTATTAGATGAATCATTTATGCTTATTGGTAGAGCACTATTGAAAATTATTGTATTCTCTGGATAACATACAATAAAATGTTTCCTTAAATTAATTTGGAACATATTGGATTAAGGTTATTCCTGCTTTTTTGTTATGTGACCTAATCATCCTAGATCTATGGTTCCTTCTCATTTGAAAGCCAATTAAATGTCTAGTAATTTTCAATGGTACAAAAGATAAATAGAGTTCAGTGACTATAGAAATATGTCTGATTTTAAAGTATAAACCTTACTGTAGTCATATTGAAAGTCCCCATTGATTCCTTTTCTTCCTTCTTTTCCTTCCCTCCATCCTTAACTTTCATCCATTTCTTTATTAATTCATTTAACCAGAATTTTAACCATTGTTATTATAGATCTATGGTGTAATGAACAAGCACACTAATGCTCTTATGGCACTAAAGATCAAAGCAAAGACCAAGCAAAAAGATCCTCCCAGAGAACAAGCAGATTCAATAAAATCCTGAAAACTTACGTCAAGTATACCTAAGTTGGAATACCACAATGTAGGCATTGATTCCTTCATTTTCTCCTTCAAATTTTGGAAGGGCAAGAATTGCTTATGACAGTGAGAAATGAGAATAGTGCCCTATTAAAACAGAAATATCTTCTTGTGTTAAGTATAGTCCCATTCTCAGGAACAGCAGATTATTTTAGAAGACTGATGGATTACAATGTGTTTGACATTTTATAATTAAGTAAAACAGATACCTTATTATCTATAACCAACACTGCGGTCTTTGAAAATGCCAAGGGAAATATCACATTAGATATTTCCTGTCGCGACCCCCCTTGCCCGCAAGGAAGACGCGACTCAGGAATCTTCTTTCAGCAGTTTATTCAGGCCCTTGATATTCTTCTAATAATTCTTCTACTCTCCCTCGGATGCCCCTCCCAGCCTTAATAAAGCACCGCGAACCCCAATGCAAAGCTGCCACGTGTACCCTTCTCACAGGGTGCTAGAAAATGACACGCCAACTTTCTCTGATAAGGAGCTGGGAACACGCCAACTCTCTTTGATATGGAGTTGTCCTTCACAGACCACAACGGAGCCAGCGCCATCATGTAATGGCGACCACAGTCCGCAGGAACAGCTCACCACAATTTCCAGTGTTATCACATTAGGAAGTCCACTGATATTTGTGCTGGACTTTCCTCCCCTACTCTTTCTTCTGTATTTGTGACAAATATCCATCCTGTTTATTTTTTAACAGGATGCCATGTATCTATTTGAATGACTTAAAAGTCTTGCAGCTGACAATATGGAAAAATATGTGACTGTCTACTAGATAGCCATAGATTTTCTTTGGCACAGAGCATACACAGTGACAGGCTATGTTTCTGATCTTCATGGGCTTATTTTATAAGCCCCTGAAACAAAGTTAAGGCAAGTACAGGAACAGAAATTTATTGTGTGAGTTTCAACTGCAGAGAGGAGTGTGCACAATACAAGTCTAGATTTGGAATTTAGCTTGTTGAGTTTATTCAAACTTTGACAATAGAATATATAGTACAAAAAATATATGTCAAGTCAAAAGAACAGTAGCCTAAGCAGATGTCCTGTATTTTTAATGTAATATGTGAGAAAAAATAGAGAAGTTCATGAAAAATCTCAGAGAAGGAAAAGAATAGTAGATGAGAAGAACATTTCTAGGCAATTTGTATATTGTGCAAGTCAAGGAGACAAAATTTCAAGAAGGAAAAGTTAATTGCCCACAAATAAAGACTGCAGTGAGCTTTGAAGTTGCTCAATGTCGTCAAACTACAGTTTTCTCCTCTGGAAAGTGTTATCATAGTAGTTGGAGTAGGATTAAATGAGAATGTGTATAAGGGATGCTGCAAATAGGAATTGCTTATATATAAACATTAGACATTATAATTATTATTTTTGCCATCATAATCTTCATTGGGAAGAACATTTTCTTTTTCTGGGCCTTGAGCATGCTAAGCAAGAAAAGTTTCACTGAACTATATCCCCCATTCCAGAAAGATTCTCACAAAAACAATTCTTTCAAAGTGATGGAGGAAATGAAAAACAAGGTACAGAGCAAAAATGTCTTTGAACAAACATGAGAGTCACCTGGAATCTTAAAACAGGAGGGAGAGAGTTAGAGATCCAATGAGCCATAGATTCGGTCATAGAAGAGTGAGATTGAATACCTTAAAATAGTAGTACCAAATATATTCAATTTTATGTCCAAATGAATTTACTTCATTTGAATATTACATGACTAGAGATAAATGTTTCATAAGCTTGATGTATTAGGATATCTCTGTGGTTCCTCAGCATCAGCATAAGGCTATAGATTGATATATGGAAATGGATGCAGATTTTTTAATTATATGAGAATAGTTAATATGGTAGATGTAACATATGCCTATACTTTTCCTGCATATACACAAAAGAAAGAGAGAATTGTAGGTTTAAGAAAATTTTATCTTTTTTTTGGTACTGAAAATGAACCTAGAGTTTCTTTTTAAAAATATTTCTTTAATTGTAGATAGACACAATACCTTTATTTTATTTATTTATTTCATGTGGGTACTGAGGATAGAACCCAGTGCCTCACACATGCTAGGTAAGTACTGTCAAAGGCTGCCATGAACAGGTGCTGAGCATGTAGGAGCTGAGTACATCCCCTTAGCCTTGAGCAATGAAGGTATAAAACTGGCTTCCCCTATCAATTCCAAAGCAGGTGGACCTCACCTTCCATCAGCAAGGAATGACAGCTCTGGGAATGGGAGTCACCCAATGGGAATGGGCTACACCCCTCTGAAATCCAATCCCTTGCCTCATTTGGGTGGAATTTTCTCAAGTGTCTTCTCAATAAATAGGATTTCAGGCATGTTCTTTCTCTCTTTTTTGCCTGCCTCTCTTGCCTCCCTTGTGGGAGCCTGGGCAGAGGAGCTGTCAATGAACCCCAAGATAATGGTACTTTCTGTGTCTATGTGGTTATTTAATGCCAGCCCAATGCACCTGGAGTGAGATTTATTCACTTGTTGCGGCAAAGCACTGAACCACAACTCCAGCCCCAGAAAACCTAGAGTTCTTTATCACTAAGCTACAGCCCAGGAAATTTGTATTTTTTAATTTGAGACTGGGTCTTGCCAAGTTGTTGAGACTGACCTCACACTTGTGATCCTCCTGTTTCAGCTTACTGAGTCCCTGGCATTACAGATATTACATTACAGATGTGAGTAATCACACCCAGCAGGTGAGTGTATTTAAAAGATTAGATGACTAAAGAAGGAAGGTAGGACCTTAGCTATCAGTTATATGAGTGTATTTCAAACTTTTAGATAGGTTTTCACTTTTTATTAAAAAAAAATGGTTAGCCTAGTAAAGGGTGGTGCACACCTATAATCTCAGCTTTTTGGGAGGTTGAAGCTGGAGAAATGCTACTGGAGGCCAGCCTCAGCAACTAAACAAGACACTAAGAAACTTAGTGAAACCCTGTATCAAAGTGAATAATAAGAAAAGCTTGAGGTGTGGCTCAGTTGTTAAGAACTCCTAGGTTCAATTTCTAGTCAGCAAAAAAAAAAAAAGAAAAAAATGATAAAGATGCTGAGGGCCATTGCCAAGTAGGAATGACGCATCGATATTTCCTTGCCAGCGTACCCCATGTTAAATGGACTTGCCTTGGACATTGCATGTGTCTTTGAGAAAGGTGACCCTGCTCAAGGACCAGGGTGGATCCAGGATTAGGGTGTATCCTGCAGGTTTTAGGAAGTATCCGGGTTTAAGACAAGTTTAGGGCGTTCCCGGTTTAAGATAATCCGGGTTTAGGGAAATTGCAGGTTGAAGGTTATTCCTGCTGGGAGTAGGGCATGCCTGCTGCCTGAGTTCCCGCTGTGTTCTCATGAGAAAGAATGGGATTTGGAAAAAAGCCTCCTGGAGTAGGTGAATTGGGGGCAGAACTTGGATTTCCCCAGAACATGTTTGTGTAGAGGCCAGTGTGAGTTCGAGAATAAAGGATTGCTGTTTGAATCTACAAGGTGTGTGGTGACTCCTGATTCAGTGCCAAGCCGAGACATTGACATAAAATATTAAAATATTTAGATATTTACTATTTATTGACAGTTTTCTGGTTCAATAAAACATGTGGGACCACTGATTACAGTCAACCACTTCAATAAATTACTCCAATGTTCTTAATAATGTGTTTACACCAATGTGTTTAAATCTCCTTAATAGTTACATTTTCTCCACGGTGCTACCTGCCAATCCTTTAATATTATGTAGAAGAGAAAAATTTGAGGGCGGGGGCGGTGTCTTACTGTGGATTGAATGCAGGGGCACTCAGCTACTGAGTAACATCCCAAGCCCTATTTTGTATTTTTATTTAGAGACCGAGTCTCACTGAGTTGTTTAGTGCCTCACTTTTGTTGAGACTGAGTTTGAACTCTTGATCCTCCTGCTGAGGATCAAGAGCTGCTAGGAATAGGTGTGTGCCATCACACCCAGTGAGAACAGAAACTTTTTACTTTCAATTTCCCAAGCTGCTAGGATTATAGGTGTGTGTCATCATACCCAGTGAGAACAGAAAATTTTTACTTTCAATTTTCATGGAGTCATGCCATCTCACTCTTGACTTATAATGTACTAATGGTCTCTTAAAACTGCAATGATCTTCAGTAATATGTTTATCCAATCCTACCTGCATTCCTTCTTTTGTATCTTTTTATTTGGTGTCATTTTTATCCTCCATTTTCTGTGGTTGGAAGCAGAATTTGGGGGATATCATATTGATATGATTCATCAAATAATATGGTAAATAAAAAATGTGCCTGAGTAGATATGCCTGGTGTGGTTCACTCAAAACAAAGCAGAAAAGAGAAAATAACACCAATTTTAAAGAAGCTGTGAAACAGAGTACCTAATGCAATGGGAATCTGGTAGCATTGATTCAGATCATAGAGATACAAGGTGGCCACAAAAAGGGGTAGACACAGGCGGCTCTGACCCTTTTGTCTCCAGGACTACCCTGAACCAAAAAGACCCCATTCATCAGGGAAAGAGTAATCAGAAAGTCCCTGGCAGTCCCCATTTAAGCCAGAGGCACCTGAGGCAAAGCATTCACTGCTGGAGAGGCCTGTGGTCCTTACAGTTCCTTAACCCATCTGGGGAGTGAGCAGGATACCACCCTGTTGTATTTCCCTGGAGAGAGAGCTCAGCCAGCATGGATCCTCTTTCCCCCTTGCTGAAAGGTACTACACACCTTGGTCTTCCAGGGACTCTTGAAATAGCCAGACAGCTGCCACTAGCAGTTGTGCAGAACTTGTCTTGATAAACAGCCAAGATACCTTATATACCCTTCTAACCACTCTCCTACTACCCAAGAGACCAACCTCCCTCTAGGTGTTTTCCATGGACTGGGGAAAACACTGGGGATCCTCCCTTAGGTATGTTTATAGAGGCCTCCAGATAATAAGGGACACCCATCTAATATTCTGTTCTTAATGAATTATCCAACCAGTAGTAAGCAAGAGAATTTTTATACCAATTTTCCTGAGAATAGTAAAAACAGTTTCTTTTTGTCTAATATCATTTACCACATGGCTTCTGATGAGTAACATGAGCCCCTAAGACTCAAGGAGTTAAATCAAATTCCCAATTATGAATAGAAATTTCCTGTGAAAGATGTGTAGTACTAAACTCCTGGAGTCCTTTCACTTTAAATGTGAGAAATATGAGGTAGAAGGATATGAGTTCTCATGGAAATCAACACATACTGTTAACAACATACTTTTCCATATGCGGCTTGGAAAAAAGGAATTTAGTAATTTCAAATTAAATCTCAATCTTTAAAGTAGATTATACTATTTCATTGTTCAGAATCTATCTTGTTGAAATTATTATTTATTCAGAAGGACAATGTTTTTTGTTTGTTTGTTTTCACCAAACAGAATTAATATGTGCTTATGCCCCATGCCTAGGGCAAACTAGAAGATGTGGGAATATAAATATTTAAATGTCTGGTCTAGGATTTGCTTTGCTATATAATTTTTACATATTATGCTAAGATAGATAAGGAAATTTAGCTCTAGTGTTCTGTTGTACAGTAGAGTAACTATATGTAATGATAACATATTATATATGTTTCTTTATTAAACTAGAAGACAGAAATTTGAATCTTTTCACCTTAAAAAAGATAATTTTTCAAGGACATAGAAAAGTTTACTCCATTTGAACATTACACAATGTATGTGTGCATGGAAACATCACATGGGTACTCCATAAAAATGTATAATTTGCATGTATCAGTTAAAAAGGATAGTATTGGGTTGCTACTGTTTGCTGGGAAATGTGCAAGGCTAATGTGGACATGATCACTGTCCTGTGGAAACCTGCCTTACAATGAAAACTGACCTATTTGCAAAAGATTGGAATTTTTCCATGAAGATATAGTTTTTACAAATTATTTTAATTGAAATAACAGTTGTCAGCTTTGTTATTGTTTTAAAGTGAAACAAAAAATCATTGTACCTTATTTCCAGAGAAATTCAACAAGAAAGAGATTAGTGATAATCCTTATATTTAAAATTACCTCAAAATAGTGGTAGATGTGAACTTGACAAAAATAATCCCAGCTCCATATATAGACCTGTTTTCCCATTACTTACTTACAAATTTAAAACATCTTGAGCTATTTCATTTTTATTTAGTTTTTTTTTTTGGGGGGGGGAGGGGGAAGATAATATGAAAAGGATCTTTGGCACACTGACTGTGTGTCAACTGAGGTTGGTCAATGAGTACAAAATTGCAGTGAGACAGGAGGAATAAATTCTGGTGTTCTTCAGCATAATAGGGTGGTTGTAGTTAATCATTTAGAAGAGAGGTTTTTGAATGTTCTCATCACAGAGAAATAATAAATGTTGGCAGAGATGGATATGCTAGTATTCTAATTTGATCTTAAAGTAATATAGATAGATACAATTATTATTTCTTCATTTAAAAATAGAACTAATGAACGAAGAGCCTAAGAGTTTGGCAACATCTACTGAATACAAAACTTTGTATTCCTGAATAACAATGACATAATAGAACCCAGTTCCACTATGTATTAATACTGTACATTGAGAAAATAATCTTTGGGTTTAGTTTTTGTATCTGTAAGATGGTGATTCTCTCTCTCCCTCTCTTTCTTTCTTTTTCTCTGGCTACCAGTTCTATTTATATGTACCATTTACAACATTTAAAAACAATCTATATAAAAATAATGTTACATAATAAATTAGAAAGCAGAAATTTGACTATCCAGGCAAATGACTTAATTGAGTAACATAGAGCTGGATATGAACATGGTCAGATGAAGTATGGATGGTGGCTTCCTAGATAGTACAAGGTTAAGGTAGAAGAAGCAGTATATATTCAGCTCTGGTCATTTTTTTTTTTTTGAACTTAACTACTGAGCCACATCCCCAGCCCTCTTTTGTATTTAAAGACAGTGTCTCACTGAGTTGCTTAAGGCCTAGCTTCTGAGACTAGCTTTGAACATGATTCTCCTGCCTCAGCCTCTCAAGTCTCTGGGATTACAGGCATAGGCCACGAAAGTTAACTTTAAACCATTAATATTTTTTTAAAAATACATTTTTGTACAGAAGGATTTATAAACTGTATGCATTGTGTTACAACTCTCAGAAGCATTAAAGATTAACCATTATATATGCCATTTGTAGTTACCAATTAGCTTAATTGATATGGAATTATTCTTACTAAAACTGCAATTTTTATTGTTTTGATGTTTATATATCCTTTGATCCTGTCCATAAATCTCTGTCTCCTGAAGACAAGACATCTGTCTTCCCCTTTGCATCCCTATGAATTAGCTTGGGGCTTGCTAATCATACTTGCTAATTCCTCTAACCATCAGGAGATTCCCCTCTCATCAGTCATTGGCTTTCAGTAGATCTACCCTTAATGCCTCTTCCAAGCTTGTTACTCTTCTTCTCTCTGGTATCTTTATTTAATCACTTTCCTGTCTAATTGTACTTTGTTTCCTGATTGGTTTTCCTACATATTTTTTGACTTTTTCTAATTTATTAGCCAGACTATTCTTAATTATTTTTCAAAATCTTATGTGACAAGTCATTTTAGAAGATAAAAACATTTTGATGGCTTTCTATCATCCACAGAGTATAATCCAAGGAATCAGTAGAACATTCAAAAGGTTTTTTCAGTGGTATTCCTAGGAAATACCTTTGGCCTCACTTCTTGCTTTTCTTTATGCCTCATCCACAACTTTTTTTTGGTAAATAGACTATATTTTTCTGATTTCACATCTTTACCCATATACCTTCTGAAAAAGCATGTCTTCTTTTATAGTCTCTGACTAGATATTATCCAAGAATATAATATCTACATATTATCCAAGAATAAGTTGAAATGTGAACATAAAAAGATATATATAGTCCATGTCCACTCAGTGTGTTCAGTAGCAGAATACTGACATTGATTCTATTTTATCCAATCATATAAATTAATTCATACATTCATTCACTCATTCAAAACATAGTGATTTAGGGCTGAAAGTATAGCTCAGTGATAGAGCTTTTGCCTTGCATGCATGAGACCTTGGGTTTAATTCCCAGTACCATAAAAAGTTACTCAAATTTAGTTAATAAAGTAAATAAACAATATGAACGTATAGAAACTTAGCCAAATATATTAGGCTCTTGGTCCACAACCCTCAAAAAATTTACATTCTCATACACATTACAGACATGGTACACACAAACAACTGAAGAAAGGTAGTCAAAAATATGATAAAATGAGACAAAAATATAGTATTGGACTGTATTATAGGCTAAATTATCCATCAGTATGAAAAACATGTAAAGGAAATGAGAGAGGAAATGTCAGGAGTGTTGTGTAACATGCCTAGGGAAAGCCTCAAGGAAAAGGTGAGTAAAGACCTGAGGGAAGAAGGGGAGTGGATCATGTTTTTAATCCAAGAAAAGAATTTCACAGTGAGGAAACAGCAAATGGATAGTTCCCAAGTGGCAGCTTGCCTACTATCTATACACAAGGAAGGAAAGCAAAAAGGCCAGAGTTCTCAGAGGAACAGAAAGAAAGTACAGAACATGAGTTTAGAGGAGTGAAAGGTGGTGTGACCATGTGAGGTACTTTAGGTCATTTCAATGGCTTTGAATTTTAATCTTGGAGGCTTGTATGTGGAGAAGAGAAACATTAGAGATTATAAACTGCATTCAAGAGCAACACTCTGAATTGTTATTTAAAGATAACCTGAAAGGAAGAATCAGTGAAACAAGTTAGGAGACCACTCCTATAATCCAAACAATAGTTAATGGTAACTTGAACCATGGAGTGGTAGTGAAGATGATGAAAGTGTCAGATTTGGATATCATTTGAAAATGGAGCCAAACCTATCTGCTAATAGATCAGATGAGTGGTGTGATAAAGAGGAATAGGATAGAACCACAGGGCTCTTGCTCAAATGACTAAAAGGCAAGGATTATAAGAGGGCCAGGTTTTGAGGGGTGGTAAGAAACTCATGTTGGATATGTGAACTTTGAAATTACTAAGTCCTCTAAGAAGACATGTAATTAACCCATTGGATACAGAAGTATAGAATTCAGGGTAGAGGATAGATTTGGATATAAATTTGGAAGTCATGAACTCATGATAATTTAAAACATGATCTTGGATAACTCAATAGGGAAGTTAATATAGGCAGAAAAGAAAAGTCCAGAAAGTGATATTTCTACTCTACTTTTCCTCACATATTTCAGAGATGAGGAGAAATTACCAATGAGGCTGAGAAAGAACAACCAGAGGTATAGGAAAAGAAGGAGGACTGAGTTAAAAAAAATGTCATTGTGTCAAATGTTGGTGATAGGATAAGTAAGAGAAATATAAAAAATGATTTTTAGATTTCGAAAAGCATATGCCAGTTTGGGCCTTGACAAGAATTTTGTGGTGTGGTAGATATGAAAATCTAATTAGAAGAAAAAAAATTGCATGAAAGAAATTGGAGATATCAAGTATGGGGAACTTTGAAGGAATTATTTTTACCACTCCTTCAAAGGGTTAGAGAGAAATGGGGAAGTATTACCAAGGAAAAGTGATGAAAAGGAGGAGTATCTTTTTACAATGTGTAGGTTCATGATAGATTATACAGAGGAAAAAAGGACAATGCAATGCAAGGCAGTGTCCACCAGTTGGTGAAGGCGGAAGTGGAGAGGTTGGTTTCTTCTGTGCAAGTATAGTGTTTGGCTCTGCTGAAAGAAGAAATACGTCCTCATGTGTGGCAGAGACAATACAGAGAAAAGATGTAGGTGCGGAAGAGAAGAGTAAGCAAACTTTCAAAATTTCAGATTACTCTAATTTCTCAGTAAAATAAGAAGCAAAATCCTCTGTTGTTTAACATGAAGATGGAGTAAGGAGTATTATTGCTTTGAATATTTAATAGGAGTCTTGGCAAGTGGAGTATATAAAACAAGGTGTGTAACAATGATTACCATAAAATTCTAAGTGAGAAAAAGGGGACCCTTAATAATAAGGGCAGTGAGAAAATGATAAATCATTGGAAGGAGCTGAGTCTGGTGGGGTCAAATAAAATTCTTTTTTGGGAAATTGAAGGGGCTATTGCAAAGTAGATTAGGAAGCTTGATATTAAGATTGTAGTGTGCTGAAATCACAGAACATACCATTATGTTATTCCATATTTATAATTTATTAGCAGGAACATGATCATATTCATATTTTTATCATTGTGTGGTCTTCTATATCATCTAGTGCAGTTGCTCTGGAGATCCCCTGACACCAGGGAACATAGAAATTTCCTCAATGCATTTTTTATTCTAATGACAAAGCGTATGCTGGAGCTAGTGGAACCCTGTGGTAGAAGCCAGATTTGCTCACAAGTATCCCACAATGAATAAGACAAACCTCGCAATAAACCTCCTACCTGAAATGCCAGTAGAGCCAAGGTTGACAAATCTTAGTTTAGCATGTAGTATGTACTCCAGAAATGTATCCAGAATTATTTGTAATTGTATGTAAAGTAAGAGTGATTGAGATCTGATGAAAACGTCTCCTGTGCGTCACTATCTCAGGCTTTAGGCTTCCATGATGCCCACTTAGAAAACACATTTGCTTTTCTAGGATTCTTGATTACTTTTTTTCCCCACAATATATTTTATCATTTATTTATTTATTTATTTATTTATTTATTTATTTATTTATGTGGTGCTGAGGATTGAACCCAGTGCTTCACGCATGCGAGACAAGTGCTCTACCACTGAGCTACAACCCCACCCCAGGATTCTTGATTATTTTTAGGAATCAATTTTCATAGTTACACTTCTGATAGGATGCCATTTACTCTATTTACATAATATCATGGAAATGATTAATATAATTCATTTCTGTAAGGGTTACTAAGCTATCTATCCCTCTCCATATAATATTTTGTCATTTTATTATATGTTATACTATATATAAATTTTGTGCATCACATAAATCAATATAATTTGCTTATTTTATTTTATTTCATTACCTCTGTAGTTTGGTGAAGCTAATAAACCGTTCCTTGGATATTATTCAAGAGATAGAGGTTTCTATTATCACTATGTCTGTGGCTGTATTGGGGATTGAACTCAAGGCTTTGCTCAGACTTGGTAAGTGCTCTACCACTGAGCCACATCCTCAGTGTACCAGCACCATCTCTAAATAGCTATAGTGTCTTGGGCAAATAATGTAAATTTTCAGGTCTAAATTCTACCCCCTTTTCTACAATATCTGTTGAACAACATATGGATGCTATCCAGCATCTCTTCTGGATTTAGTTTTCTGAATATTTTTGTTGCCTTTATATTACTCCTTACCTTGTTTTCTTATCTGTTCTCTTCCTAATATTATTTATGCAGCTTCAACTATTACCTTTATGTTTGACTCAAATCTCATGAATGTATATATCAGATCTATCACTCAATATTGGAAAGAGATTCAGCTGAACAAATTATACTGATGACAAATAGTTCTAGGATATCTTTGCATTGATTATATCTTGCTTCTCATCTGGGCAGTCATAGAATTTCATTCTGTGCAATTCTTATTTTACACTCCTGGAAATGGTAACTCTTATTAAAGTTTTGAAAGCTGGGCTTGTTACACATGGCACTTAGCCCCTTACCTACCATTGTGTTTTGAGGCTTACTTGGTTCCTGGCACTTGGTTATATCATAAGTCTCTGGCACTTCAATTCTTCCCTGGGCATGTTTCTTAGTCTAGTGGTTTTTTAGTGCTTTCCTTGATCATAGTTTTGCCTAATTTTCTGTCCCAATCCTATCTGTAAGGATCCTGATGAATGTAATTCAAAATTGGTAAGAATCCCAAGGAAATGGTGTATTTATTGCACAATATGTCAGCATTCTGCTGTGAAATGAAAAGGAAATGTTTGCTTTTGTTCATTTTCTTAGAAATCCTACTTTTTTGCTTGTGGCTCTGGCAACCTAGAGCTAAAGCAACTGACTTAGGACATTGGAGCCATTCCATTATTTCTTTTCCTGGCTTCCTCCTGGCTTCCACCTGGCTAAGGATGAATATTCTCCTAGAAAGCATATCAGATGAGCAATTTTAATATGCATTAAACATTAACTTGGGTTTTCAAAGCAATATAAAATGTATATGTCAACTTAGAATGTCCCAGTTCCCCTCAGATCTGTCATGCATGAATGCAAGGTTAAGTATGAATAAGAATAACCAATTAGGCCTATATTATGCTTTCTTACTTTGAAAGGACATGTATCTGTTATAGGCAGTGAATAAAGGAGAGTGTTATGAGTATGAGTAGCATCACATATAGGCAGCTAAAAACTTTTATGAACGTCAATCACTAAAGAGGCAAAGAAACTTGGAGCCTGTTTTTGTAAATGTTCATAAAGCAAGGCCTCTGTCACCCTGTACTGTGGTATGCCAGCTAAGACCTTGTTTCCCTCTGGACTTCAGTTTTCTTGCCACCATCTTCTGTTCTTAAGGGAAAAACATTTACTCACTGAAAAAAGCAGGCTCCCCAAATCTAGACAGTCCTGTTTTAATAAAACCATACCAGTGTCATTTGTTCTTTAGAAGTAGTCATTATCTAAATGCTACTTTCCTTCCTAAACCTTCCACAGATCCCCACTGTGCAGAGAACACCACACATGTGCCTTTGGAGCATGGTGTGCTTTACCCATCCTTGCTGGGCCTTTTTATCTTTCTCTGTTCTCACATCCAACTGCTCCTTCTTGTACTTCATGGCCCAGAGTTACAGTCTGATGTAGTTGTAGTTGCCTGTTTCTCACATCCAAGGCTCCCATCTATCCTTCCTTGTAGTGCAGAATTCTCTTCCTCCATGGGTCAGACTCTTCATCAGGCATTGAGATTCAGCTCAGGACTTGTGGCTTTGTGGAGACTTTCTTCTCTTCCCCTATCCATCACCTAACATGAGCTAGCTATTTCCCTTCTGCCCATTTACCTTATCATAGATTTATTAAAATATATGTTACTTTTCCCAACAAGGAGGTTCTCCTGTTTTCCCATCAAAGTTTTGTTTGACCTCCTTGACTTTCCTTAATTGCTGCATCCTGGGCAGCTAGGAAATGCCTGACAAAGTACAGACAACTTTCATGCTCACCTATTTTCAACAGTTTTCACACTTGGTGTCTCTAGGATCTATTCATTGTCAAGAAATTATTTTATTTATAAATTCAAAATTTCTATGTAATAAATAGCTTCAATCTTGTACCTCTTGTAACCATTCATTCTCAATAGGCCTACTCTTTGCTTAAAAAAAGTAACAATCTCTGGTTATTCATATTCTTTTTTAGTATTCAGGTATGTTACTAAATCATCTTGTCATACATCTACTTGGGTAATAACAAAACTGGTATCTAGTTTCATATAGTTCATAACTGGTGCTTTTGAATCTTTCAATTTATTTTATTTTTATATTCACCAAAATGTAAAAATAGTAGTATTTTAATTGTACATATTTAAAGCATACAACACACACATATGCAGTGAAATACACATTGATACACACAGGCATACATGGTGAAATGATAGCTATAGTCAAACCAATTAACATGAAAATTATCTTACACAGTCATCATGTTTCCCCTTGAGGTAAGGGGACCTAAATTCTATTCTCAGAAACTTTCCATGATACAGTAATATATAATTGACTGTAGTCTTCATGCTGTACATTAGATCTCTAGACCTACTCATTCATAAAATTGCGACTTTGTATCTCCACATCTTTCCCCCAACTAAACCTTGATAACCATTATTCTACTCCGTTTTTTATATATTCAGCCTTTTTTAGATTGTACACATAACCTGCTGCACATCTTGAATCATTGCCACTTTTGACGCCAGTTGCTTCTTCTAGCAATGCAAAGGATCAAGGAGAAGAGAGTAAGAGACTGACTTTGTACTCTCTTGTTGATATTCTATTTTCTCCTGTGCATACTTGAATTTTATTCTTAGATGATTTCCTTTCTTAATTTTTTTCCCTAGGGAGATTTATTTACTCCCTTGAGGTAAAATAATTTCCTCAATTATACTTTTGACTTCTCCCTTGAATATAAAATTTAATTTACAATACTTCAGCTTGGATAACTCAAACTGATCACATACAAGATTAATTTAGTATCCTCATTACAATTTTACATTTTCATAACTTGTTTTATGACATGGTTAACTTTTTAATCATCCTCACATAACTGTCATAGTTAATTCATTAATTTTCCTACGTTTTCAAATTCCTTCTATTTTCTGTTTGCCTTTCTGTTGTGCAAGATGTCCAGCACCATCTCCCTAACTGAGGGCATCCAAATGCCTATACTCTACTACTATAATAACATCATACAATATCACCTTTGATGATGGACACAAAGCCATAAAATACAAAACATTACATAATCCTTTTTTTTATTTCGAATGTCTAATACTTTTCTGTATCTGGTGAATTTTGTCACCCTACATACTTGAAATTCACAGGTATTCAATTTATAACTGCATCAATTATCTGCAATAATAAGTTGTACTCTACATCTTCTATGTAACCTTACAGTTTTTACATTGCTTCAAGTGTATCTATTTCCTTTAATCAAAGTACTGAATTGCCATTCAATCACATCTCAAAATGAGACTTGTAATTTAAGTTATAACTAAAGTAGCAGCTCTTTAACGACAAACTCCTGCTTACATGTAACACAGATACTCTGTTTCTCTACTAGCCATAATTAAGTTTTGCACATTGAAGCCAAAATTCTACATTGACAGCTAACTTTAATAACAAAATTTCAGAAGGTAAAACATGATTTATGGGACTTAGACACATCAGCATGTTAATGGTATCTTGTTTATTAACAAAAAATATGATTTTGAGAATGTTACTTAAACTTTTGCTGTTAAGTAAAAAGGAGCTAACTTATGCTGTTTTGGGAAAGATACAAATATTGACCTACAAAATACTTAGGACGCAGTATAGGGTTAAGACTGAGGAAAGCTAGCCATGATTATTATTTTAATTATTAAATCCAAAATAGAAAATATAATCAATATTTTTCAGATGAATTGATCTCATGAAATTTTGCAAAATTTCTATGACAGTTTTACTGAGGATTTTGTGTATACCATCCATCCATATTTCTCTGATTTGTTTACTACAGAGGAAGGTATATTTTTTTCTTTTGTTAAAAAGTATTGGCTTGAATTGTATTATATATTTTTTCCTAAGTCAAGTGTCCCTGGGTGCTAAACAGTTTTCCCCACCTGACTAAGCTCTCACCATAGACTTGTTAGTTACTAAACAGCAGTACAAAGCACTAACTGCTCAAGTTAACATGAAATTGTGGTCTTTGTGAAGCCCTGTGTATCTATGTTGTTCATGTAAAACTGCCCCATGACTGTGATCTTAAGTCCCTATTAGACCCTAAGACATCTAATGATGCCCATAGTAACTTGGGGTCTATGGCAGAGTATCACTGTGCTCCACTCATTGTTAGTGAGCAATTGCATTTCCTGGACAAGTTTCCTTTATCAGCTTGTGAATTATTCCTTTGTTATAATGCTCCCCAGAAATTCTGGGGACAGACACTGAACAGAAATCACTTTCTAATCATGCAAACTTCTTAGAATTGAAGCTCAATGTTGAATTCATTTCAAACCACAAAATTAGCATATCATCAAATTCAGTATATATAGAGCTACAAAAGAAGATAGACCATCATCTACCCAGCTTCACCTTCACTTCCTATCCTCCACTTTGGAAAAAGGTAAGAAATTCAGTTTGAGTATACCCTCTTTATTATTTATTGCACACTAGGTTGTTCTTTGGAAAGAAAGTAATTGATTAAAGTACAGTTTTGGAAATAAAGGTATTTAAGGTAGTGCTGAAGCTATTTTTAACATTTATTTTACAAATGATGAAATGCTTAGAAAGACTATAATGGATCTGTAGGTTTCATGAGTCCAAGAAAATGTAATTCACACTAAGTGGATACATACTTTATGTATACATGTATATATACACACATGTATACACACTAAAGATAACGTATATCTTTAGTATAAGGATAGTTAATATTATTAAGAGCTGATTAATGACTAGTTCCCTAATTAATTCTTCCAATTTGATTCAACATATCACAGCTGTAAAAACAAATATATTTAAATATATTATGAGGCAATGAATATTTATTGGGAAAGCTCTTGTCTAATAGTTTATAGAGTTAGCATATTGAGTCAAGAAATGAAGGTAGTAGTTTGGGAACATGTAATACTTTAAATATTAATAAACATCATTATAGAAGAAGAGCATAGTCATCAAACTTGTCCAGTACCTTCAACTTCGCAGTTTATCATCTAGCCTACCATATTTCGAAACAATATTAAAATAGTAACATTAAAATTAGTACACTAAAAAGAAAATGTCCTACTGTGTAAGAAAATGAATGAAAGAAAGTTAGCTTATATAATTTCAGTGAATAATAGAATTCTGACTTAAAAACCTGACATACAAATGTTGAGAATAAAATATATAAATGCAATGTGATACACTCTTCATATTGTAATCTATAATGGTATTACATACTTTTTTGAACTCTGACAATTAAAATTATTTTGAAATTTTTTGAGACTTTAGGCAAGGTAAAATTAATTGAGAATTATATAACATCTGTTAGAAAAATCTAAAAATATATTTTTTCACTGGCAGAATTATTTTCAGTTTTCAAATATTGGAGAGAATGTTTTTGAGAAAATTAGAAACATTTTTTTCATGAACTGTTTTTAGTTAAAACATTTAGTTTGAAAATCTGAAAATAAAAAACTGTCAAATGATATTATGACATAAAAATTATTTTTTGGAATTCGTTATATGAAATACAAGAAAATCAAGCACAACGGCCATTTAGTATATTTAATAAATAATGTTAAGATTTATTTCATAAGAAGAGGTAGTGTTGGCATTGGGAGTGGGCAATAGAATTTGACCTTTGGATCAATCATCAATATATCAATGAGCACATTTTATACAGAAAAGATGTAAAATAATGCATTATCTCCAATGTCCTGGGACACACAGGAGAAGATATATTAGATATGTAAGGATCAAGACTGCATATTGAGTATGAATGAAGAAGAAACAAATATATTTGTCCAAAAAAGCATCAACCTGGAGAGTATAACAAAACAAACAAACAAATAAACAAAACCTGCTACAATGAAAACAACAGTCTTATTGGACCTGAGAAGGTGTGATTAAACTAAATGTTAATGGCATCTATTCAGTAGAAGAAAAATAAAAATAAAAATTATTCAGCAGTAAAACTGAGTACTCTGCAGTCGAATTGAGACTCTATCAGGGTTGCGATTTGCTCTCTACCCAGTAACTAGACAGTGTCTGGCAATCAAAGTGCTAAGTAAATATTTCATAGAAAATGAACAAATAAATCTTTCTGTAATTTTTTATATTTTTTTACATTTAAAAACCAAAAATATAACACTCTGAGTGAACTTAAATATAAAAAGACTGGAGATCCATGAGCTGAAAATCTGAATAGATTGAATTTAATATTTAGGAGTAGAAAGCCAGAGTAGATTTTTTACTAGTTACAGGATAGAACTTCTAATAGTATTTTTCCTTAAAATGAAAGAATGTTATTATATTATTTTTTAAAGGAAAAGTAACTCTACCTAAATAACAAAATATGTCTGACTGAATAATTTATCACCATCTCTCATTTCCCCATTCACAGGACGTGGTAGCCATGAAGGTCCTTGTCCTTGCCTGCCTTGTGGCTCTTGCTCTTGCAAGGGAGGTATGTACAGAGAAAATTCTTAAAAAATTAAGATATAGAGGTTGATCTTCCTAATGTAGAAAATATTATTACCAATAATGTTAGCATACAAATAATGGAATTTTCAGCTTTTTTGTTTTGGGGTCTATGAAAATCATTTACTTTTACCTACTTTTTCAATTTTCCTATGGGGTCTCAAACCTGGGACAAATGCTTTCTACTCCAATGTCCCCCTGTAGCTAAAGGAAAAGCAAACAAATACTTAGTAACAAAACAAGACAAAAAGAAAGAAAAAAAGAAAGAAAGAAAAACAACAAATAACTATGTAGTATTACACAATTTTATGCATGAATAAATTATATAAATGTATCTTATTAATAACTGTTGACACATATGTGTCTCTTGCTGTAGAGAAGTGGGCCAAATTCTATGTGTATTTATACAAAGACAACCAGGGGACAGAATATAGGCAATAATCATAATCATAATCATAAGTATACTCACAATCATAACAAAAATATTTAATAGAAATTAAAATAATTACATTTCTGTTATTCATCCCAAGTCTATTCTTAATTCAGGTGACAGAGAAATATACCAATTTACATTTACTAAATATTAAACATAATGAAAATTACACTTTTAATGTCTGTACAAAGACATGCAACTTTTTAAAAAGCTTTTTCCAACTTTTTAAAAGAGTGCTATATAAAGTGCATAAAAAATGTAAATGTGTAATAATGAATTAGCTACAGACACTAAAATGGACTTATTACTTTTCTTTATAGAACGAAGAACTTGTTGTGTCCACTGAGGTAAGTATTTTTTAAAACATTTTTTTCCTTCCATAAAATAATAACATTTTCTGATGATCTAGTAGATTTAAGGCTGATTTTTTCTTTTTCTTTTTCTTTTTCTTTACAGACTTCAAGCAGTGAGGTAAGAATGATTTTTAGAGGCAATTTCCAGTTGTAGAACTATAAAATCCTGTGCCTTGTATTGTGACTACATTAGCATAATTATCACAGTAATTATGCTAATGTAGTCACATATGACATGCAAATTCTGATGTATGTTAAAAGACAGAATAAATGCCTGGAGAATTTAGTACTCTAGAACTTTCTAAGTGGGCTTCCTAATTGAAATTGTGTCACTGCTTCCCCATCCCATTTTCTATGGATCATACAGGTCTGTTGTCTGTCTTGAGCTTTCTCTACTCTGACCTCATTCACTTTTAACATTGATTGAGTGATTTCTGTGCATCAGACACTGATTAGGAGCTATGATACAAACTAAAGATTAGGATGTCAATGAAACCAAGTGTTTGCAGTGTAGTGGGTAAGCAAACATGTTTAGGACACATTTTTTTTTCTTAGAGTTGTCACTTTGATAAATAAAAGCCAGTGGGATTTGGTGAGAGCTTAATCTACTCAAGAGAGTCAGGTGGACATTTGTCCTTGCACTACTCTTGAAAATGTTGTCATCTGTTTAGTAAGTGGTATGACAATATATAGTGTCTCTTCACAAAGTCTTGAGAATTTTAGGGGGTGTATTGATTTCTTATAGTTTATTTGAAATTGAACACATTAACAAGTGAATTAATAATGACTAGTATAATGCACCAAGTGCTGTTATGCTGTGTTTTCAATTAATTTTATCCCTCTTATAATCAGATGGTGTTTTAGACATCATTTGTTATCAGTAAAAGGACCATGATTGTACAGAGAAATTAGCTTCCATTAGAAGCTTATTTTATACAGTGTTCATCAATTGTTTTTCTCTCTTGACTACATTCATCCATTCATCTGACTTTTTTATATGACAGGCTTTTTTTTTTTAATATGAGAGGTTTTATAGAATGGTCTAAATATAAAAGTTGCAGTCATTATCCTAACTTAAGGACATTAGCAAGTGAAAGTGTCTCTATTAACCTATTGAAGCCTTTAATTTCTGATATATATTGAAAACTAAGAATTATTAATCAAAACTAAATCTGATTTTAATTTTTTTATTTTTCTAAAGGAATCTATTACACATATCAAGATAAAATCTACATATATAATTGTACTTATTTTCATGATTTCCTGTTAGAATTTCATAGATAATAGCATTTTAAATGCATGATTTGTTTTTAGGAGAAGCTTGAGAAGGTTAAGCATGAGGAACAGATGGAAAGACAGGTAAATTTTCATGATGACTATGTTTCCAATATTATTATAAAACATAATCCATGAAAATATTCATAATGTATATGTTAAATTTAATGAATTGCAAAGTAAATGTCATGTACCTATCAATCAATATAAGAAATTAAAAAATGGCAAAGTTAAATATATTTTCCAAGTCAAAAATGTGCTTTTTAAATGCATAATCAATTTCTAGAATAGAGATTAACTATCTAATGATATTACTAATGGTATATCTGTTTTAACAAATTCAAATTAGTACAAAAGCCTCCAAACTGGGAACTATGTTCCTTTCTTAATCTGAAGATGTTATGATGATGAAAGAAAATAAAGGTGACAAGGTGTAAGTCTGTTTCTCAGACATAACCTTGGCCACAAGTTTCTTTGTATTTCATTTTCTTCATGTGTAGATGGAGAATATTCTTAAGAATATCTACCCTGATGTATTGATGAGCTGATTAGCCATGAATATTCAATGATTTGACATTAAGATTTTGTCAATTGTACTAAAATATTTATTGGCTGCATGATGACATTCTTAAGGGTATTTCCATTACAAATAAGAGAAGTGAGGTACAGAAGAATTAAGTGCACACTATGTGAATACATTATCCAGTTAATTAAGTAGCAGAGCTTGCTTAAAAATTAAGAATATTTGGAATAACAAAATTCTATAATTCATACACTTATCTAACTGCAATATTTTCACTTCCTGTTTTATTATTAGAAGGTTTGGTTATCACACAAAATATTTTCTAAAACCAATTAAAATTTAAAAATAAATACACAAGTTGTCCCTCTAAGTGTTTTAAAATTGATGTCTCTTCATTATATGAAAATAATTTGGTGTGTTGCTAGCATATTTAGGTTGAAAAGTCAGTGCTCTATAAAGACCATAGCATATAAATTACAACTATCCTGATAACTAAGGAAAGGTCAAAAAAATCCAAGAAAATTCCTAAACATTGATTTCAGTTTGGACCACAGATCCACCAAAAAATTGAGGAGTTTAAGAAGAAATTTCTTAAGGAACATTTTACTCATTTTTCTTCACATGAGCCAAAATGATTTCTTAAGTGACATAAGTGAAATCTTTCTTTTATTGTCTTCACTCAATTGTAGTTTTCCAATAGATTAATTGATTGTAAATGACAGTTATGGTTAAATCATGGACTGAAAGATTCTTCTTCTTTTTTCAGAATGAATGCCAAGAAAAAATCCACCCCATTGCCCAGCCACAACTTCCTTATGCTCAGCTCATGCCTTACACCCTCCTTCCCCAGAATGTCCTGACTCTCTCTCAGCTGCCTATGATGCTGTCTCTCCTTCAGCCTGAGATAGCAGAAGTCCCCAAAACTAAAGAGACCATTCTTTCTAAGCTTAAGCTCATGCCCTTCCTGAAATCACCAACAGAGCTAACCTCATTTGTCCCTCAAATCCCACATCTCACTGACCTCCAAAACCAGCACCTCCTTCTGCCTCAGCTTCAGCCTGTGGTGCCCCAGATCCCCCAGATCCCCCAGGTCCCCCAGATCCCCCAGGTCCCCCAGGCTTTTCCTCAGATTCCCATAGTTCTTCCTCAGCCCCAGGCGCCTATCCCTCAATCCAAAATCACACCTGTTCCCCAGCAAGTAGTGCCCATTCCCCAGAGAGACATGCCTGTCCAAGCCTTTCTGGAATACCAAGATCTTCTGTTCCAGCCTACTCGCCCACTCTACCCTGTGACTAACCCACTTGTCCCAGTTTCCAACCCTGTTACTGTAAGTCCATACTTACTTACTTTGCCATTTCTCTCCTGATGTATATATGATGGTAGAATAAGTTGAGGGAAGTTCTAGAATATGCACTTCTAGAGAATGAAAGAACAAAGATATAAAGTTATAATTTAGATCAGTGATTCTCTACAATAGAATCACCTAGAGCCACCCTCTCACAATTCCAATGCCTAGGCATACCCACATAGAGTCTGCTTAAGTTGTTCTGATTGTCTAAGTAGAATAGACTGTGTTGGAAAGAAACGATTGCAGGGATTCTGGATTAGTTGTTCTCTTAAGAGTTTCGATTTCATTTTTTTTTTCTTTTTTTGGCAGTTCTAGGGAATGATCCTCAGAGGCACTATAGCACTGAGATACATCCATAGACTTTCCATTTATTTATTTTTCTTTTGAGACAAGTTCTTGCTAACTTACTGAGGCTGGTCTCAAACTTGCTCTTCCTCTACATCAGCCTCCCAGGTCACTGGAAGTGCAGGCATGTTTTACCACATGCAAATAAGAATTCTGATTTAAAGAATGTTAAGACTTATCAAAATAAAAATTAAAATTGATAATTTGATTGAGCTTGTCAAAAGAAAGCTAATTATTTTCAAGAGTTTTCAATGTTTTCCTCATGAACATGCATTCCCAACATGCCATAGATCATGCCTTATTTTTGCCATCTGTAGATGAGGGGAAAAATTTGAGATGCTTATTTAATTATTTCTTAAGGCAATTGTTTTTGTTGAAAGATAAGTGATATATTTATTTATTTATTATTTGTTTACTTTCAAGGTCTAAGAAGATTTCAAAGTTAGCGGCTCCTCATTTTTTTCGTAAGTTTGAGAAGTTTGGAGATTAGACCAATTCCTTTTATAGTTGATTATTTTTTCTATTTCATTCTCCTACAGATAGTGGAAAATTCCATCAACATGTTAACTTACTTACTAATTATCATTTTGTTGTCAACTGTTTACTATTATCCATTGACTTGAAACATGAAAAATTTCAAGAGAATTTTAATTTTCCTTATGTGTTATTGATAGATTTGACTGACTTGTTTTCAAGGGTCTATATCCTGAGATTTGATTTCCATCATTTTTAAGAAAACCATAAAATAGATTTTCTTTCACTTTTATGTAAATTCATTTGAGCTTTTATTAAAGGAAAAATTCCATTGTTATTCCAGGTTAAGTTTCATAAACTTTGTATTTAGTTTGCTTAAAACTCTCTGTTTCTTTTAATTCACAAGTCAAAATAAAATTATTGGTCTAGGTATGGGTGTTCAAAAGGGGAGAGAAAATTCTGCTTGAGATTCTTAGATACAAAGCCTTTTGTGATCATGATAGGTTAGACATCTTATTAAAACATTCCTAGTGAGCTGATATTTGATGTGATCCGTACTTTGTGTGCCTCCATGGAAAGTTTCAATGAAATGCACAATTTCTTTTTTTTTTAATTAGTCACACCAATACAAATGGGGAAAAGTTAACAGCTTTATCATATAACAGAATTAATTCTATATTTGTTCTCTATTCCACAGAATTGACTGAGACTGGAAATAAGACATCTTTTCTTTGAATCATGTTACCAAATATTACATATTTTGGAATGCAACTACCTGGAAAAAATAAAACTGTATTCTTTTTATTTTATGCATTTTATGTCATTGGTTTAGTTTGAATTAGACTCATGAACTCTTTGCAATTTCCAAATTGTAAGTTCAATGTTGAATTGGAAATACTCTAAACATGTCAAAAAATGTATATAAGAATAGTTTCTGGGATTGTATTTACCAATATTTCTTCAAGATAACATACAATAAATTGTTTCCTTAAATAAATTAATTTGAAACACATTGAATTAAAGTTATTCCTGCTTTTTTGTTTATGTGACCTAATCATCCTAGATCTATGGTTCCTTCTCATATGAATGCCAATTAAATATCTAGTAATTTTCAATGTAACAAAAGATAAACAGAGTTCAGTGACTATATAAATATGTCTGATTTTAAAGAATAAACCTTACTGTAGTCATATTTAAAGTCCCCATTGATTCCTTTCCTTCTTTTTTCCTTCCCTCCATCCTAAACTTTCATTCATTCCTTCATTCATTCATTTAACCATTGTTATTATAGATCTATGGAATAATGAACAAACACACTAATGCTCCCATGGCACTTCCAAGTAATAAGATCCTCCCAGAGGACAAGTAGTCTCAATAAAATCCTGAAAACTTACATCAAGTATATCTAAGTTGGAATGTAGGCATTGATTCCTTCATTTTCTCCTTCAAATTTTGGAAGGACAGGGATTGCTTATGACAGTGAGAAATGAGAATAGTGTCCTATAAAAACAGAAGTAACCTCTTGTGTTAATGATAATCCCATTCTCAGGGACAGCAGATTATTTTAGAAGACTGATGGATTACAATGTGTTTGACATTTTATAATTAAGTAAAACAGATACCTTATTATCTATAACCAACACTGCGGTCTTTGAAAATGCCATGGTGTTCATTTACAAGGGAAATATCACATTAGATATTTCCAGTGTTATCACATTAGGAAGTCCACTGATATTTGTGCTGGACTTTCCTCTCCTACTCTTTCTTCTGTATTTGTGACAAATATCCATCCTGTTTATTTTTTAACAGGATGCCATATATCTATTTGAATGACTGAAAAGTCTTGCAGCTGACAATATGAAAAAATATGTGACTGTCTCTTAGATAACCATAGAATTTCTTTGGCACAGAGCAGGGACAGGCTATATTTCGGACCTTCATAGGCTTATTCTATAAGCCCCTGAAACAAAGTTAAGGCAAGTACAGGAACAGAAATTTATTGTGTGAATTTCAACTGCAGAGAGGAGTGTGCACAATACAAGTCTAGATTTGGAATTTAGCTTATTGAGTTTATTCAAACTTCGACAATAGAATATATAGTACAAAAAAAGATGTGTCAAATCAAAAGAGCAGTAGGCTAAGCAGATGCCCTGTATTTTTAATGTAATATGTGAGAAAAAATAGAGAAGTTCATGACAATCTCAGAGAAGGAAAAGAATAGTAGATGAGAAGAACATTTCCAGGCAATTTGTATATTGTGGAAGTCAAGGAGACAAAATTTCAAGAAGGAAAAGTTAATTGCCCACAAATAAAGACTTCAGTGAGCTTTGAAATTTCTCAATGTCATCAAACTACAGTTTTCTCATCTGGAAAGCGTTATCATAGTAGTTGGAGTAGGATTAAATGAGAATGTGTATAAGGGATGCTGCAAATAGGAATTGCTTATATATAAACATTAGGCATTATAATTATTTATACCATCATAATCTTCATTGGGAAGAATATATTCTTTTTCTGGGGCTTTGAGCATGCTAAACAAGAACTATTTCCCTGAACTATATCCCCAGTTCCAAGAAGATCTTCATAAAAACAATTCTTTAAAAGTGATGGAGGAAATGAAAAACAAAGTACAGAGCAAAAATGTCTTTGAACAAACAGGAGGGTCACCTTGAATCTTAAAACAGGAGGGAGAGAGTTAGAGATCCAATGAGCCATAGATTCCTTCATAGAAGAGTGAGATTGAATACTTAAAATAGTAGTTCCAAATGGATTCAATTTTATGTCCAAAAGAAGTAAATTGTTTTATTCATTTGACTATTACATGACTAGAGATAAATGTTTCATAAATTTGGTATATTAGGACATCTCTGTGGTTCCTCAGCATGAGTGTAAGGCTATAGGTTGATATACGGAATTGGATGCAGATTTTTTTATTTAAATGAGAATAGTTAATATAGTAGATGTAACATATGCCTATTCTTTTCCTACATATACACAAAAGAAAAAGAAGTGTGCCATCACACCCAATGAGAAGAGAAAATTTTTACTTTCAATTTTCATAGAGTCCTGCCATCTCACTCTTGACTTATAATGTACTAATGGTCTCTTAAAACTGCAATGATCTTCAGTAATATTTTTATCCAATCCTGCCTGCATTCCTTCTTTTGTATCTTTTTATTTGGTGTCATTTTTATCCTCCATTTTCTGTGATTGGAAGCAGAATTTGGGGGATATCACAGTGAAATGATACATCAAATGATATGGTAAATAAAAAATGTGCCTGAGTAGATATGCCTGGTGTGCTTCACTCAAAACAAAGCCAGAAAAGAGAAAATAACACCAATTTTAATGAAGCTATGAAACAGAGTACCTACTGCAATAGGTATCTGGTAGCACTGATTTAGATCATAGAGATACAAGGTGGCCACAAAAAGGGGTAGACACAGGCGGCTCTGACCCTTTTGTCTCCAGGACTACCCTGAACCAAAAAAGACCCCATTCATCAGGGAAAGAGTAATCAGAAAGTCCCTGGCAGTCCCCATTTAAGCCAGAGGCACCTGAGGCAAAGCATTCACTGCTGGAGAGGCCTGTGGTCCTTACAATTCCTTAACCCATCTGGGGAGTGAGCAGGTTACCACCCTGTTGCATTTCCCTGGAGAGAGAGCTCAGCCAGCCTGGATCCTCTTTCCCCCTTGCTGAAAGGTACTACACACCTTGGTCTTCCAGGGACTCTTGAAATAGCCAGACAGCTGCCACTAGCAGTTGTGCATATCATGTCTTACTAAATAGCCAAGATATCTTATCTACCCTCTGACCACTCTTCTACTACCCAAGAGACCAACCTCCCTCTAGGTGTTTCCCATGGACTGGGGAAAACACGAGGGATCCAGATCACACTGGTGATCTGGAGGCCTCCAGATATTATGGGACACCCATCTAATATTCTGTTCCTAGTAATGAATTATCCAACCAGTAATAAGCAAAGGAATTTTTATACCAATTTTCCTAGGAATAGTAAAAACATTTTATTTTTGTCTAATATTATTTAACACATGGCTTCTGATGAGTAACATGAGCCCCTAAGACTCAAAGAATAGATCAAATTCCCAATTATGAATATCAATATCCTGTGAGAGATGTGTAGTACTAAACTCCTGGAGACATTTCACTTTAAATGTGAGAAACATGAGGTGGAAGGATATGAGTTCTCATGGAAATCAACACATACTATTAACTACATACTTTTCCATATGCAGCTTGGAAAAAAGGAATTGAGTAAAATCAAATTAATCTCAATCAAAGTGGATCATACTATTTCATTGTTCAGAATCTATCTTGTTGAAAATTATTATTTATTCAGAGGGATTTTTTTTTTTTTGCAAACAGAATTAAATGTGTTTATGCCCCATGCCTAGGGCAAACTAGAAGATGTGGAAATAAAAGTACTTAAATGTCTGGTCTAGGTTTTGCTTTGCTAAATAATTTTTACATATTACGCTAAGATAGATAAGAAAATTAATCTCTAGTGTTCTGTTGTACAGTAGAGTAACTATACATAATGATAATACATTATATGTGTTTCTTTATTAAACTAGAAGAAAGAAATTTGAATCTTTTCACCTTAAAAAGATGATAATTGTTCAAGGACATAGATAAGTTTACTCCATTTGAATATTACACAATGTATGTCTGCATGGAAACACACATGGATACTCGATAAAAATGTATAATTTGCATGTATCAGTTAAAAAGGATAGTATTGGGGGCTGGGGATGTGGCTCAAGCTGTAACATGCTTGCCTGGCATGTGCGTGGCGCTGGGTTTGATCCTCAGCACCACATAAAAATAAAATAAAGATGGTGTGTACACCGAAAAATGAAAAATAAATATTAAAAAATTCTCTCTATATATCATTTAAAAAAGGATAGTATTGGGTTGCTACTGTATGCTGGGAAATGTGCAAGGCTGATGTTGTGGACATGATGGATGTCTTGTAGAAACCTGCCTTACAATGAAAACCAACCTATTTGCAAAAGATTGGAATTATTCCATGAAGATATATATTTTTTTACAAATAATTTCAAGTGAAATGACAGTTGTCAGCTTAGTTATTGTTTTAAAGTGAAAGAAAAAAAATATTATACCTTATTTCCAGAGAAATTCAACAAGAAAGAGATTAGTGATAATCCTTATATTTAAAATTACCTCAAAATAGTGTTAGATGTGAACTTGAAAAAAAATCCCAGCTCCATATATAGACCTGTTTTTCCCCCACTTAATAAAAAATTTAAAACATGGTGAGCTATTTTATTTTTGTTTATTTTTTTCAAAGATAATATGAAAACGACATTGGCACACTGACCATGTGTCAGTTGGTCAATGAGTACAAAATTGCAGTGAGACAGGAGGAATAAATTCTGGTGTTCTACTGCATAATAAATAGGGTGGCTATAGTTAGTCATAATGCAACTTCAGTATAACTAGAAGAGAGGTTTTTGAATGTTCTCACCATAGAGGAAATAATAAATGTTGGCAGTGATGGATATGCTAGTATTCTAATTTGATCTTAAAGTAGAATATATTGAAATACCACATTATACCATATAGATAGGTACAATTATTATTTCTTCATTTAAAAATAGAAATAATGAATAAAGAGCCTAAGAGTTTGGCAACATCTATTGAATACAAAACTTTGTATTCCTGAATAACAATGACATAATAGAACCCAGTTCCACTATGTATTAGCGCTGTACATTGAGAAAATATCTTTGTGTTTACTTTTTGTATCTGTAAGATGGTGACTCTCTCTCTCTCTCTCTTTCTTTCTCTTTTTCTCTGGCTACCAATTCTATTCATATGTACCATTTACAACATTTAAAAACAAATTATATAATAATATTGTTACATAATAAATTAGAAAGCACAAATTTAAATAGCCAGGCAAATGACTTAATTGAGTAACATAGAGCTGGATATGAACATGGTCAGATGAAGTATGGATGGTGGCTTCCTAGATAGTACAAGCTTAAGGTACAAGAAGCAGTATATAATCAACTCTGGTCATTTTTTTTTTTTTGAACTTAACCACTGAGCCACTTCCTCAGCGCTCTAATGTATTTAAAGATAGTGTCTCACTGAGTTGCTTAAGGCCTAGCTAAGTTTTGAGACTAGCTTTGAACATGATTCTCCTGCCTCAGCCTCTCAAGTCTCTGGGATTACAGGCATAGGCCACAAAAGTTAACTTTAAACCATTAATATGTTTTTTAAAAATACACTTTTGTACAGAAGGATTTATAAAATGTATGCCATGTGTTACAATTCTCAGAAGCATTAAAGATTAACCATTATATATGCTATTTGTAGTCACTGATTAGTTTAAAGTTATATGGATTTTTTTTGCTAAAAGTGCAATTTTTTATTGTTTTGATATGTATATATCCTTTGATCCTGTCCATAAATCTGTTTTTTAAGGGACCTATTCAAAAATATCTGTCTCTTGAAGACAAGAAATCTGTCTTCCCCTTTGCATCCTTATGAATTAGCTTGGGGATTGCTAATCATACTTGCTCATTCCTTGAACCATCAGAGGTTCCCCTCTCATCAGTCATTGGCTTTCCGTAGATCTATCCTTAATGCATCTTCCAAGCTTGTTACTCTTCTTCTCTCTGGTATCTTTACTTAATCTCCCCTGGTCTTTTTTAGCATAGACAAATTATCCATTTTCCCCTTTCTACACTATAAATACCATCCCATAACTCTCTCTAAAGCTAGGTCAAATTATCTCTTAATCTTTATTATCAGAAGCACAGTAAAAAATACACACACACACACGCACATTTGTGTATTCTGCAGCTTGAATTCTGCATTCAGCTGAATTTTTCCTCCTTGATATTATTATCACTATCCTGTCTAATTGTATTTTGTTTCCTGATTGGTTTTTCTACTTCTTCTTTGACTTTTTCTAATTTATTAGCCAGACTATTCTTAGTTATTTTAAAAACATATGTGAAAAATCATTTTAGAAGATAAAAACATTTTGATAGCTTTCTATCATCCACAGAGTATAACCCAAGGTATCAGTTAGAACATTCAAAAGGTTTTTTCAGTGGTATTCCTGGGAAATAACTTGGCCTCACCCCTTGCTTTTCTCTATGCCTCATCTACAACTGTTTTTTGTTAAATAGCCTATATTTTAATGATTTCACATCTTTCCTCATATACCTTCTGAAAAATCATGTCATTTATTATAGTTTCTGACTATTGAATTCTACATATTATCCAAGAATAAGTTGAAATATGAATATTAAAAGGTATAGACCATGTTCACTCAGTGCATTCAGTAGCAGAGTATTGACATTGATACTATTTTAGCCAATCACATAAATTAATTTATACATTCATTCAATCATTCAAAACATAGTTATTTGGGGCTGAGAGTATAGCTCAGTGATAGATCTTTTGCCTAGCATGCATGAGACCTTGGGTTTAATTCCCAGTATCATAAAAATTTACTTAAATTATTTAATAAAGTAAATAAACAATATGAACTTATAGAAACTTAGCCAAATATATTAGGCTCTTGGTCCATAGCCCTCAAAAAATTTACATTCTCATATGCATTACAGACATTGAACACACAAACAACTGGAGAGTGGTAGTCAAAAACATGATAAAATGAGGCAAAAAATATAGTATTGAACTGTATTATAGGCTAAATTATGCATTAGTATGAAAAATATGTAAAGGAAATGAGAGAGGAAATGTCAGGAGTGTTGTGTAACATGCCTAGGGAAAGCCTCATGGAAAAGGTGAGTAAAGACCTGAGGGAAGAAGGGGAGTGGATCATGTTTTTAATCCAGGAAAAGAATTTCACAGTGAAGAAACAGCAAATGGATAGTTCCCAAGTGGCAGCTTGCCTACTGTCTGTACTCAAGGAAGGAAAGCAAAAAGGCCAGAGTTCTCAGAGGAACAGAAAGAAAGTACAGAACATGAGTTTAGAGGAGTGAAAGGTGGTGTGACCATGTGAGGTACTTTAGGTCATTTCAATGGCTTTGAATTTTAATCTTGGAGGCTTGTATGTGGAGAAGAGAAACATGAGAGATTATAAACTGCATTCAAGAGCAACACTCTGAATTGTTATTTAAAGATAACCTGAAAGGAAGAATCAGTGAAACAAGTTAGGAGACCACTCCTATAATCCAAACAATAGTTAATGGTAACTTGAACCATGGAGTGGTAGTGAAGATGATGAAAGTGTCAGATTTGGATATCATTTGAAAATGGAGCCAAACCTATCTGCTAATAGATCAGATGAGTGGTGTGATAAAGAGGAATAGGATAGAACCACAGGGCTCTTGCTCAAATGACTAAAAGGCAAGGATTATAAGAGGGCCAGGTTTTGAGGGGTGGTAAGAAACTCATGTTGGATATGTGAACTTTGAAATTACTAAGTCCTCTAAGAAGACATGTAATTAACCCACTGGATACAGAAGTATAGAATTCAGGGTAGAGAATAGATTTGGATATAAATTTGGAAGTCATAAACTCATGATAATTTAAAACATGATCTTGGATAACTCAGTAGGGAAGTTAATATAGGCAGAAAAGAGAAGTCCAGAAACAGATCTTTCTACACTACTTTTTCATCACATATTTCAGAGATGAGGAGAAATTACCAATGAGTCTGAGAAAGAACAGCCAGAGGTATAGGAAAAGAAGGATGACTGAGTGAAAAAATGTCATTGTGTCAAATGTTGGTGATAGGATAAGTAAGAGAAATATCAAAAATAATTTTTAGATTTAGAAAGCCTATGCAAGTTTGGGCCTTGACAAGAATTTTGTGGTGTGGTAGATGTGAAAATCTAGTTAGAAGAAAAAAATTGCATGAAAGAAATTGGAGATATCAAGTATGGGGAACTTTGAAAGAATTATTTTTACCACTCTTTCAAAGGGTTAGAGAGAAATGGGGAAATATTACCAAGGAAAAATGATGAAAATGAGGAGTTTCTTTTTACAATATTTAGGTTCATGATAGATTACACAGAGGAAAAAAGGACAATGCAATGCAAGGCAGTGTCCACCAGTTGGTGAAGGCAGGAGTGGAGAGGTTGGTTTCTTCTGTGCAAGTATAGTGTTTAGTTCTGCTGAAAGAAGAAATACGTCCTCATGTGTGGCAGAGACAATACAGAGAAAAGATGTAGGTGTGGAAGAGAAGAGTAAGCAAACTTTCAAAATTTCAGATTGCTCTAATTTCTCAGTACAATAAGAAGAAAATCCTCTGTATCTAATGGGTTAATTACATGTCTTCATGTTTAACATGAAGATGGAGCAAGGAGTATTATTGCTTTGAATATTTAATAGGAGTCTTGGCAAGTGGAGTGTATAAAACAAGGTGTGTAACAATGATTACCATAAAATTCTAAGTCAGAAAAAGGGAACCCTTAATAATAAGGGAAGTGAGAAAATGATAAATCATTGGAAGGAGCTGAGTTCTGGTAGGGTCAAATAAAATTCTTTTTGGGAAATTGAAGGGGCTATTGCAAAGTAGATTAGGAAGCTTGATATTAAGATTGTAGTGTGCTGAAATCACAGAACATACCATTATGTTATTCCATATTTATAATTTATTAGCAGGAACAAGATCATCTTCATATTTTTATCATTGTGTGGTCTTCTATGTCATCTAGTGTAGTAGCTCTGGAGATCCCCTGACACCAGGGAACAGGGGAATTTCCTCAACACATTTTTGGTTCTAATGGCAATGCTTGTGCTAGTGGAGCCCTGGTAGTAGAAGCTAGAGTGTCTCACAAGTATCCCACAGTGATTAAGACAAACCTCGCAATAAATCTCCTGCTTGAAATGCCAGTAGAGCCAAGTTGACAAATCTTAGTTTAGCATGTAGTATGTGCTCCAGAAATGTATCAGAATTATTTGTCATTGTAAGTAAAGTAAGAGTGATTGAGATCTGATGAAAACGTGTCCTGTGCATCAGCATCTCAGGCTTTATGCTTCCATGATGCCCACATAGAAAACACTTTTGCTTTTCTAGGATTTTTGATTACTTTTCCCCCCACAGTGTATTTTATTTATTTATTTATTTATTTATTTATTCATTTATTTATGTGGAGCTGAGGATGAAACCCGGTGCCTTACCCATCCAAGACAAGTGCTCTACCACTGAGCTACATCCCAGCCCAAGATTCTTGATTACTTTTAGAATTCAATTTTCATGGCTACACTTCTAATAGGATGCCATTTTACTCTATTTACATAATATCATGGAAAGAATTAATATATTCCATTTATATAGGGTTACTGTGCTAGGTATCCTCTCCATATAATAATTTGTAACTTTATTATATGTTATACTATATATAAATTTGATGAATCACATAAATAAATACAATTTGTTTATTTTATTTTCTTTCATTACCTCTATATTTTGGTGAAGTTAATAAACAGTTTCTTAGATATTATTCAAGAGACAGAATTTTCTACCATCACTATGTCTGTGGCTGTATTGGGGATTGAACTCAAGGATTTGCTCAGACTTGGCAAATGCTTTACTACCGAGCCACATTCTCAATGTACCAGCACCATCTCTAAATAGTATAGTATCTTGGGGAAATAATGTAAATTTTTAGGTCTAAATTCTACCCCTTTTTCTACAATATCTGTTGAAGAACATATGGAATGATATCCAGGGTCTCTTCTGGATTTTGTTTTCTGAATATTTTTGTTGCCTTTATATTACTCCATACCTTGTTTTCCTATCTGTTCTCTTCTTTATATTATTTATGCAGTTCAACTATTACCTTTATGTTTGACTCAAATCTCATGCATGTATATATCAGATCTATCACTCAATATTGGAAAGAGCTTTAGCTGAACAAATTCTACTGATGACAAATAGTTCTAGGAATCTTGCATTGATTACATCTTGCTTCTCATCTGGGCAGTCATCGAATTTCTGTTTGTGCAATTCTCATTTTACACTACTGCAAATGGTAACTCTTAAGTTTTGAAAGGTGGGCTTGCTACACATGGCACTTAGCCCCTTACCTTCCATTGTGTTTTGAGGCTTTTCTGGTTCCTGGCACTTGGTTATATCATAAGTCTCTGGCTCTTCAATTCTTCTCTGGGCATGTTTCTTAGTCTAGTGTATTGTTAGTGCTTTCCTTCATCATAGTTTTGCCTACTTTCTGTCTCGATCAAATCTGTAAGGATCCTGATGAATGTAATTCAAAATTGGTAAGAGTCCCAAGGAAATGATGTATTTATTGCACAATATGTAAAGCATTGTGCTAAGAAATAAAAAGGAAATGTTGGGTGGGTAAGGGAGGTTTGCTTTTGTTCATTTTCTTAGAAATCCTACTTTGTTGCCTGTGGCCTTGGCAACCAAGAGCTAAAGCACAAAGGCACATTGGGCAGCCAGGGCCTTTCCCAACTGACTTAGGACATTGGAGCCATTCCATCATTTCTTTTCCTGGCTTCCTTCTGGCTTCCTCCTGGCTAAGGATGAATATTTTTCTAGAACGCATATCAGATGAGCAATTCTAATATGCATTAAACATTAACTTGGGTTTTTAATGCAATATAAAATGTATATGACAACTTAGAATGTCCCAGTTCCCCTCAGATCTGTCATGCATGAATGCAAGGTACAGTATGAATAAGAATAACCAATTAGGCCTATATTATGCTTTCTTACTTTGAAAGGACATGTATCTGTTATAGGCAGTGAATAAAGGAGAGTGTTATGAGTATGAGTAGCATCACATATAGGTAGCTAAAAACTTTTATGAACATCAATCACTAAAGAGGCAAAGAAACTTGGAGCCTGTTTTTGTAAATGTTCATAAAGCAAGGCCTCTGTCACCCTGTACTGTGGTATGCCAGCTAAGACCTTGTTTCCCTCTGGACTTCAGTTTTTTTGCCACCATCTTCTGTTCTTAAGGGAAAAACATTTACTCACTGGAAAAAGCAGGCTCCCAAAATCTAGACAGTCCTGTTTTAATAAAACCATACCAGTGTCATTTGTTCTTTAGAAGTAGTCATTATCTAAATGCTACTTTCCTTTCTAAACCTTCCACAGATCCCCACTGTGCAGAGAACACCACACATGTGCCTTTGGAGCATGGTGTGCTTTACCCATCCTTGCTGGGCCTTTTTATCTTTCTCTGTTCTCACATCCAACTGCTCCTTCTTGTACTTCATGGCCCAGAGTTACAGTCTGATGTAGTTGTAGTTGCCTGTTTCTCACATCCATGGCTCCCATCTATCCTTCCTTGTAGTGCAGAATTCTCTTCCTCCATGGGTCAGACTCTTCATCAGGCATTGAGATTCAGCTCAGGACTTGTGGCTTTGTGGAGACTTTCTTCTCTTCCCCTATCCATCACCTAACATGAGCTAGCTATTTCCCTTCTGCCCATTTACCTTATCATAGATTTATTAAAATATGCATTACTTTTCCCAACAAGTAGTTTCTCCTATCTGTTTTCCCATCAAAGTTTTGTTTGACCTCCTTGACTTTCTTTAATTGCTGCATTCTGGCAACTAGGAAATGCCTGATAAAGCACAGACAACTTTCATGCTCACCTATTTTCAACAGTTTTCACACATGTTATCTCTAGGATCTATTCATTGTCAAGAAATTCTTTTATTTCTAATGTCAAAATTTCTATGTAATAAAGAGCTTAAATCTTGTACCTCTTAAGACTGTTCATTCTCAATAGGCCTACTCTTTGCTTAAAAAAAGTATCAATCTCTGGTTATTCAAATTCATTTTTAGTATTCTGGTATGTTACTAAATCATCTTGTCATACATCTACTTGGGTAAAAACAAAACTGGTATCTAGTTTCATATAGTTCATAACTGGTGCTTTTGAATCTTTCAGTTTATTTTATTTTTATATTCACCCAAAATATAAAAATAGTAGTATTTTAATTTGCATATTTAAGGCATACAAACCCACACATATGCAGTGAAATACACATTGATACATACAGGCATACATGGTGAAATGATAGCTATAGTCAAACCTATTAACATAAAAAGTATCTCACACAGTCATCATTTTTCCCCTGGAGGTAAGGGGACCAAAATTCTATTCTCAGAAACTTTCCATGATACAGTAATATATAATTGACTGTAGTATTCATGCTGTACATTAGATCTCTAGACTACTAATTCATAAAATTGTGACTTTGTATCTTCACATCCTTCCCCCGGCTAAACCTTGATAACCGTCATTCTACTCTGTTTTTATGCATTCAGCCTTTTTCAGATTGTATACATAAGTGAGATAATGCAGTGCTTTTTCTGTTTTGTGTCTGGCTTTTTCACTTAGAGATCACAAAACTAATAACTACTTCCCCAAATTTCAGGTGAGAAACCCATTTTCTGAATAATCACAAAATTAAGACCATTTAACTTCAGTTTCTCTACCTTATATCTCAAAATATGCATTATATTTACTCATCTTTCCCTCATTTTCTCTTTTCTTTGGAAAACTGGTACATGTTATCAAGGTCTTATTTATTTTACTACAGCTCTGGTGTTACTGGAGAAATTCCTACCATTGATTTATTCCCACTCCTTTATTGTGTTTCAACTGTTTCTCTATTGACCTCTTTAAGTTATAAGTCTTCCGTATCTTAAAGTCACCTTCCTATGATTCCAGTTGTCCCTATCCAAATGGTCTCATGGTCTATAATTCTTACTCTAAATTTTTCAGAAGAACAGGATACATGCATTACATTTAATTTTTCACAAATTAATTTTTAATCATTTAGAGTACATTTCAATAGTTGAATTGACAATGTCATGTGCTGCACATCTTGACTCATTGCTACTTTTGACCCCACTTGCTTCTTCTAGCAATGCAAAGAATCAAGGAGAAGAAAGTGTGAGACTGTACACTTTTGTTGATACTCTGTTTTCTCCTGTGCATACTTGAATTTTATTCTTAGATGATTTCTTTTCTTATTTGTCTTTCCCTAGGGACATTTATTTACTCCCTCAATTATACTTTTTACTTCTCCCTTGAATATAAAATTTAATTTACAATACCTCAGCTTGGATAACTCAAACTGATCACATACAAGATTAATTTATTACCCTCTTCACAATTTTACCTTTGCATATCTTGTTTTATGACATGGTTAACTTTTTAATCATGCTGGCATAACTGACATAGTTAATTCATTAATTTTCCTAAGTTTTCAAATTCCTTCTATTTTAATGTTTGCCTTTCTGTTGTGCAAGATGTCCACCACCATCTCCCTAACTGAGGGCATCCAAATGCCTATACTCAACTACTATAATAACATCATACAACTATTACCTTTGATGATGGACACAAAGACATAAAATACAAAACACTACATAATCCTTTTTTTATTTCGAATGTCTAATGTTTTTCTGTATCTGGTGAATTTTGTCACCCTACATACTTGAAATTCACAGGTATCCAAGTTATAACTGCATCAATTATCTACAATATTAAGTTGTACTCTACATCTTCTATGTAACCTTGCAGTTTTTACATTGCTTCAAGTGTATCTATTCACTTTAATCAAACTACTGAATTGCAGTTCAATCACATCTCAAAATGAGACTTGTAATTTAAGTTATAACTAAAGCAGCAGCTCTTTAATGACAAACTCCCCTGCTTACATATAACACAGATGTCCCATTTCTCTACTAGCCATAATTAAGTTTTGCACATTGAAGCCAAAATTCTACATTGGCAGCTAACTTTAATAACAAAATTTCAGAAAGTAAGACATGGTTTATGGGACTTAGACACATCTGGATGTAAATGTATCTTGTTTATTAACAAAGAATATGATTTTGAGAATGTTACTTTTGCTATTAAGTAAAAAAGAGCTAACTTATGTTGTTTTGGGAAAGATACAAATATTGATCTATGAAATACTTAGGACCCAGTATAGGGTTAATACTAAGGAAAAGATAGCCATGATTATTATTTTAATGATTAAACCTAAAATAGAAAATATAATCAATATTTTTCAGGTGAATTGACCTCATGAAATTTTGCAAAATTTCTATGACAGTTTTACTGGGGATTTTGCCTATACCAGCCATCCATGTTTCTGATTTGCTCACTACAGGGGAAGGTATATTTTTTTCTTTTGTAAACAAACTATTGGCTTGAATTGAATTATATATTTTTTTCTAAGTCAAGTCCCCCTGGGTGATAAAAAGTTTTCCCTACCTGACTAAGCTCTCACCATAGACTTGTTAGTTACTTCACAGCAGTACAAAGCACTAACTGCTCAAGTTAACATGAAATTGTGGTCTTTGTGAAGCCCTGTGTATCTATTTTGTTCATGTAAAACTGCCCCATGATTGTGATCTTATGTCCCCATTAGACCCTAAGACATCTAATGGTGCCCACAATAACTTGGGGACTATGGCAGAGTGTCACTCTGCTCCAGTCATTGTTAGTGAGCAATTGCATTTCCTGGACAAGTTTCCTTTATCAGCTTGTGAATTACCCCTTTGTTACAATGCTCCCCAGAATTTCTGGGGACAGATACTGGACAGAAATCACTTTCTAATCATGCAAATTTCTTAGAATTGAAGCTCAATGTTGAATTCATTTCAAACCACAAAATTAGCATGTTATTAAATTCAGTATATATAGAGCTACAAAAGCAGATAGACCATCATCTACCCAGCTTCACCTTCACTTCCTATCCTCCACTTTGGAAAAAGGTAAGAAATTCAGCTATAAATTTTGAGTATACCTTCCTTATTATTTATTGCACACTAGGTTGTTCTTTGGAAAGAAATAAAGTAATTGAGTACAGTTTTGGAAATAAAGGTATTTAAGGTAGTGCTGAAGCTATTTTTAACATTTATTTTAGAAATGATGGAATGCCTAGAAAGACTATAATGGCTCTATAGGTTTCATGAGTCCAAGAAAATGTAATTCACACTAAGTGGATACATATTTTATGTATACATGTATATATACACACTTGTATATACACTAAAGATAGCATATATCTTTAATATAAGAATAGTTAATAGTATTGAGAGCCCATTAATGACTGGTTTCTTAATTAATTCTTCCAATTTGATTCAACATATCACAGCTGTAAAACCAAATATATTTAAATATATTATGAGGCAATGAATATTTATTGGGAAAGCTCTTGTCTAATAGTTTATAGAGTTAGCATATTGAGTCAAGAAATGAAGTTAGCGGTTTAGGAACATGCAATACTTTAAATATTTATAAACATCATTATAGAAGAAGAGCATAATCATCAAACTTGTCCAGTACCTTCAACTTCACAGTTTATCATCTAGCCTACCATATTTCGAAACAATATTAAAATAGTAAAATTAAAATAAGTAAGCTAAAAAGAAAGTGTCCTATTTTGCAAGAAAATGAATGAAAGAAAAGTAGCTTATATAATTTCAGTGAATAATAGAATTCTGACTTAAAAACCTGATATACAAAATATTGAGAATAAAATATATAAATGCAATGGGATACACTCTCCATACCATAGTCTATAATGGAGTATTACATACTTTTTTGAACTTTGACAATTGAAATTATTTTGAAATTTTTTTGAGACTTTAGGAAAGGTAAAATTAATTCAGAATTATATAAAATCTATTAGAAAAATATGAAAATATATTTTTGCACTGGAAGAATTATTTTCAGTCTTCAAATATTGGAGAGAATGTTTTGCAGACAATTAGAAACATTTATTTCATGAGCTGTTTTAGTTAAGATGTTTAGCTTAAAAATCTGAAAATAAAAACTGTTAAATTATATTATGACATAAAAATTGTTTTTTGGAATTCGTTATATGAAATACAAAAAAATCAAGCACAAAGGCCATTTAGTTTATTTGATAAATAATGTTAAGATTTATTTCATAAGAAGAGGTAGTGTTGGCATTGAGAGTGGGCAATAGAATTTGACCTTTGGATCAATCATCAATATATTAATGAGCACATTTTATACAAAAAGAGGTAAAATAATGTATTATCTCCAGTGTCCTGTGACACACAGGAGAAGATACATTAGATATGTAAGGATCAAGATTGCATAGTGAGTATGAATGAAGAAGAAACAAATCTATTTGCACAAGAATGCATCTATCTGAAGAGTGTAACAAAAACAAACAAACAAAACCTGCTACAATGAAAACAATAGTCTTATTGGACCTGAGAAGGTGTGATTAAACTAAATGTTAATGGCATTATTAAGTAGAAGAAAAATAAACATAAAAATTATTCAGCAGTAGAAATGAGTACTTCTCAGTAGAATTGAAGCTCTATCAAGTTTGCGATTTGCTCTATTCCCAGTACCTAGACAGTGTCTGGCAATTAAAGTGCTAAGTAAATATTTCATAGCAAATGAACAAATAAATCTTTCTGTAAATTTTATATATTTTTATACATTTAAAAACTCAAAATATAACACTCTGAGTGAACTTAAATATAAAAAGACTGGAGATCCATGAGCTAAAAAATCTGAATGGATTGAATTTAATATTTAGGTGTAGGAAGCCAAAGTAGATTTTTTACTAGTTCAATGATAGAATTTCCAATAGTATTTTTCCTTAAAAGGAAAGCATGGTATTATATTTTTTTTATTTTTTAAAGGAAAAGTAACTCTACCTAAATAACAAATTATATCTGATTGACTAATCTATTGCCATCTCTCATTTCCCCATTCACAGGACGTGGTAGCCATGAAGGTCCTTATCCTTGCCTGCCTTGTGGCTCTTGCTCTTGCAAGGGAGGTATGTACAGAGAAAATTCCTAAAAAACTAACATATAGGGGTTGATCTTCCTAATGTAGAAAATAATATCACTAATAATGTTAGCATAGAAATAATGGAATTTTCAGCTTTTTTGTTATTTTGTTTTGGTGTCTATGAAAATCATTCACTCTTATCTACTTTTTCAATTTTCCTGTGGGGTCTCAAACCTGGGACAAATGTTTTCTACTCCAACGTCCCCCTGTAGCTAAAGGAAAAGCAAACAAATACTTAGTAACAAAACAAGACAAAAAAAGAAAGAAAGAAAAAGAGCAAATAACTTGTAGAATTACACAATTTTATGCATGCATAAATTATATAAACATATCTTATTAAACTGTTCAAATATATACGTCTCTTGCAGTAGAGAAGTGGGTCAAATTCTTATTGAATTTATCCAAAGACTACCAGAGGACAGAATATAGGCAATAATCATAATCATAATCATAAGAATACTCATAATCATAACAAAAAGTATTTAATAGAAATTAAATTAACTACATTCTGTTATCCTTCCCAAATCTATTCTTAATTCAGGTGATAGAGAAATATACCAATTTATATTTACTAAATATGAAACATAATAAAAAGTTTACTTTTAATGTCTGTACAAAGACATGCAAATTTTAAAAAGCTTTCTCCAACTTTTTAAAAGAATGCTATATAAAGTGCATAGAAAGAGTAAATGTATAATAATGAATTATCTACAGACACTAACTGGACTTGTTACTTTTCTTTATAGAAGGAAGAACTCAGTGTATCCACTGAGGTAAGTTTTTTTTGAAAACATTTTTTCCATCCATAAAATAAAAACATTTTCTGATGATCTAGTAGATTTAATGCTGATCTTTTCTTTTTCTTTTTCTTTTTCTTTACAGACTTCAAGCAGTGAGGTAAGAATGATTTTCAGAGGCAATTTCCAATTGCAGAACTATAAAATCCTGTGCCTTGTATTGTGTTACATCACAGTAATTATGCTAATGTAGCCACATATGACATGCAAATTCTGATGTAAATTCCCTTTATATATGTTGAAAGACAGAAAAAAATTCCTGGAGAATTTAGTACTCTAGAACTTTCTAAGTGGGCTTCCTAATTGAAATTGTGTCACTGCCTCCCCATCCCATTTCCTATGGATCATACAGGTCTGTTGTCTGTCTTGAGCTTTCTCTACTCTGACCTCATTCACTTTTAACATTGATTGAGTGATTTCTGTGCATCAGACACTGATTAGGAGCTATGATACAAACTAAAGATTAGGACGTCAATGAGACCAAGAGCTTGCAGTGTAGTGGGTAAGCAAACATGTTTAGGACACATTTTTTTCTTAGAGTTGTCACTTTGATAAATAAAAGCCAGTGGGATTTGGTGAGAGCTTAATCTACTCAAGAGAGTCAGGTGGACATTTGTCCTTGCACCACTCTTGAAAATGTTGTCATCTGTTTAGTAAGTGGTGTTGACAATTTATATTGTCTCTTCACAAAGTCTTGAGAATTTTAGGGGGTGTATTGATTTCTTATAGTTTATTTGAAATTGAACACATTAACAAGTGAATTAATAATGACTAGTATAATGCACCAAGTGCTGTTTTGCTGTGTTTTCAATTAGTTTTTCCCCTCTTATAATCAGATGGTGTTTTAGACATCATTTGTTATCAGTAAAAGGACCATGATTGTAGAGAGAAATTAACATCTATTAGAAGCTTATTTTTGCACAATGATCAACAATTTTCTTTTCTCTCTTGACTATATTCATCCGACTTTTTTATATGACAGGCTTTTTTTTTGATATGAGAGGCTTCATAATATGATCTAAATATAAAAGATGCAGTCATTATCCTAACATAAAGACATTAGCAAGTGAAAGTGTCTCTATTAACCTATTGAAGCCTTTACTTTCTGATATATATTGAAAACTAAGAATTATTAATCAAAACTAAATCTGATTTTTAATTTTTTTATTTTTCTAAAGTAAAATATTCATATTTAACTGTACTTATTTTCATGATTTCCTGTTAGAATTTCATAGATTATGAAATTTAAATGCATGATTTCTTTTAGGAGAAGCTTGAGAAGGTTAAGCATGTGGAACTGCTGCAAAGACAGGTAAATTTTCATGACTTTGTTTCTAATATTATTATAATAAATAAAATAAACATAATCCATGAAAATATTCATAATGTATATGTTCAATTTAAGAATTGCAAAGTAAATGCCACGTACCTACCAATCAATATAAGAAATTAAACAATGGCAAAGTTAAATATATTTTCCATGTTATCAATGTGCTTTTTAAATGCATAATCAATTTCTAGAATAGAGATTAACTATCTAATGATAGTATTAATGTTATATCTGTTTAATAAATTCAAATTAGTAAAAACACCTCCAAACTGGGAACTATGATGTTATGATGATGAAACAGAATAAAGTCAACAAGTTGTAAGTCTGTTTCTCAGACATAACCTTGGCCACAAATTTCTTTGTATTTCATTTTCTTCATGTGTAGATGGAGAATATTGTTAAGAATATCTACCCAGATGTATTGATGAGCTGATTTGCCTTGAATATTCAATGATTTGACATTAAGATTTTGTCACTTGTACTACAATATTTATTGGCTGCATGATGACATTCTTAAGGATATTTCCATTAAAAATGAGAGAAGTGAGGTCCAGAAGAATTGAGTGCACACTGTGACCACATAATCCAGTTAATTAAGTAGCAGATCTTGCTTAAAAATCAAGAATTTTTTGAATAACAAAATTCTACAGTTAATACATTTACCTAACTGTAATATTTCCACTTCCTGTTTTATTATTAGAAGCTTTGGTTATCATACAAAATATTTTCTAAAACCAATTAAAATTTAAAAATAAATGCACTTTAAAGAGTCAATTATACTACCTTTTACCTAAAGAAGTAATGCTAGAATTTGGCCAGTGTTAAATGAGTCCCTGAATCTAGCCATAAATAAGGACTGACTTTTCATAAAAAGAAAGTGAAAATAAATACACAAGTTGTCCTTCTAAGTCTTTAAAAATTGATGTCTCTTCATTATATGAAAATAATTTGGTGTGTTGCTAGCATATTTAGGTTGAAAAGTCAGCGCTCTATAAAGAACAAAGCACATAAATTACAACTATCCTGATTACTAAGGAAAAGGTAAAAAATCCAAGAAAATTCCTAAATATTGATTTCAGTTTGGACCACAGATCTACCCCAAATTCGAGGAGTTTAAGAAGAAATCTCTTAAGGAACATTTTACCCATTTTCTTTACATGAGCCAAAATGATTTCTTAAGTGACATAAGTGAAAATCTTTCTTTTATTGTCTTCACTCAATTGTAGTTTTCCCATAGATTGTAAATGACAGTTATGGTTAAATCATGGACTGAAAGATTCTTCTTCTTTTTTTCAGGATAAAAGCCAAGAAAAAATCCACCCCATTGCCCAGCCACAACTTCCTTATGCTCAGCTCATGCCTTACACCCTCCTTCCCCAGAACGTCCTGACTCTCTCTCAGCTGCCTATGATGCTGTCTCTCCTTCAGCCTGAGATAGCAGAAGTCCCCAAAACTAAAGAGACCATTCTTTCTAAGCTTAAGCTCATGCCCTTCCTGAAATCACCAACAGAGCTAACCTCATTTGTCCCTCAAATCCCACATCTCACTGACCTCCAAAACCAGCACCTCCTTCTGCCTCAGCTTCAGCCTGTGGTGCCCCAGATCCCCCAGATCCCCCAGGTCCCCCAGATCCCCCAGGTCCCCCAGGCTTTTCCTCAGATTCCCATAGTTCTTCCTCAGCCCCAGGCGCCTATCCCTCAATCCAAAATCACACCTGTTCCCCAGCAAGTAGTGCCCATTCCCCAGAGAGACATGCCTGTCCAAGCCTTTCTGGAATACCAAGATCTTCTGTTCCAGCCTACTCGCCCACTCTACCCTGTGACTAACCCACTTGTCCCAGTTTCCAACCCTGTTACTGTAAGTCCATACTTACTTACTTTGCCATTTCTCTCCTGATGTATATATGATGGTAGAATAAGTTGAGGGAAGTTCTAGAATATGCACTTCTAGAGAATGAAAGAACAAAGATATAAAGTTATAATTTAGATCAGTGATTCTCTACAATAGAATCACCTAGAGCCACCCTCTCACAATTCCAATGCCTAGGCATACCCACATAGAGTCTGCTTAAGTTGTTCTGATTGTCTAAGTAGAATAGACTGTGTTGAAAGAAAAGATTGCAGGGATTCTGAATCAATTTGTCTGTTAAGAAATTCAATATCTTTTTTTTTCTTTTTTGGCAGTTCTAGGGACAGAACCTCAGAGGCACTATAGCACTAAGATGCATCCATAGACTTTTCATTTATTTATTTTTCTTTTGAGACAAGTTTTTGCTAACTTACTGAGGTTCGTCTTGAACTTGCTCTTGTCCTGTATCAGCCTCCCAGGTCACTGGAAGTGAAGGCATGTTCTATCACATGCAAATAAGAATTCTGATTTAAAGAGCATTAAGACTTACCAAAATCAAAATTAAAATTGATAGTTTGATTGAGGTTGGCAAAATAAAGCTAATTATTTTCAATGTTTTCCTCATGGACATGCATTCCCAATATGCCGTAGATCATGCCTTATTTCTGCCATCTGTACATGAGGGGAAAAGTTTGAGATGCTTATTTAATTGTTTAGAACATTCTTAAGGCAATTGTTTTTGTCAAAAGATAAGTGATATATTTATTTATTCATTATTTGTTTACTTTCAAGGTCTAAGAAGATTTCAAAGTTAGCGGCTCCTTATTTTTGGTAAGTTTGAAAAGTTTGGAGATTATCCAATTCATTTTATAGTTGATTATTTTTTCTATTTCATTCTCCTACAGATAGTGAAAAATTCTATCAACATGTTAACTTACTTACTAATTATCATTTTGTTTTCAACTGTTTACTCTTATCCACTGACCTGAAACATGAAAAATTTCAAAAAAATTTTAATTTTCCTTATGTGTTATTGATAGATTTGACTGACTTGTTTTCAAGGGTCTATATCCTGAGATTTGATTACCATCATATTTAAGAAAACCATAAAATAGATTTTCTTTCACTTTTATGTAAATATATTTGAGCTTTTATTAAAGGAAAACTTCCATTGTTATTCCAGGTTCATAAACTTTGTATTTAGTTTGCTTAAAACTCTCTGTTTCTTTTAATTCACAAGTCAAAATAAAATTATTGGTCTAGGTATGTGTGTTAAAAAGGGGAGATAAAATTCTGTTTGAGATTCTTAGATACAAAGCATTTTGTGATCATGATAGCTTAGACATCTTATTAAAACATTCCTAGTGAGCTTATATTTGATCTGATCCAAACTTTGTGTGCCTCCATGGAAAGGTTCAATGAAATGCATAATTTCTTTTTTTTAAAATTAGTCACACTAATACAAATGGGGAAAAGTAAACAGCTTTATCATATGACAGAATTAATTCTATATTTGTTCTCTATTCCACAGAATTGACTGAGACTGGAAACAAGACATCTTTTCTTTGTATCATGCTACCAAATATATATTTTTGAATGGAACTACCTGGAAAAAATGAAACTGTATTCTTTTTATTTTATGCATTTTATGTCATTGGTTTAGTTTGAATTAGACTCATGAACTCTTTGCAATTTCCAAATTGTAAGTTCAATGTTGAGTTGGAAATACTCTAAACATGTCAAAAATGTATATAAGAATAGTTTCTGGGATTGGATTTACCAATATGTCTTCAAGAACCTATTTCCTTTCCAGTCATTTCAATAAATTGATCCTTTAGGCATATTTAAGTTGTCTTGTTTTTATTATAATCTTCCATACCTTATATGTCTTTAATGTTAACTTTAGGCTATTAGTGGTGTTCAAATAATTATTGGATAATGTTTTGAATTTGATTTGAATATCTTGAATTGATTATTAAAGGATCTGAAAAGAGGAGGAAAATGTAGGATGATGCATTCCCCACTTGTTCTTATAAAGTCTTGATTTATACCTATTTTCCATATGTAGTTATTATATCTGTACCTTTCACTCTCAAAAGCATTCATCATTAGGTGATAAATTTTGTCATCACCCTAAAAAAAGTGCTTCAAATGTAAAATGTTTTCAAACTCCATCACATGGTAGCTATTGATGTTGTGGAGAAGTACTCAGTTTCAGAACTTTAAAATACTCGGTGCAAAGGACTTAAAGTTTTCATAAACACACTAGTAACAGATTACACTGCATAGTGGATGATGGGTATACTTTGTGGCTCCACAATGCTGACACCACTAACACTATCAACACTATCAAACAGGAACACTAGCAAACAAGTGTTCTTTCATAATCAGATGAGCTGGTTTACATGGCGTAAATTTCCAGAGAAGTAACTCTGGAGTAATCATTTTATGTGATGAACTCTCTTTCTTTACCAGCTCCTTCTCTTATACATTTGATTCCATTCTCCTAAATTTGTGCAATGACTCATTTCTGAAAACAATTTCATCTTCCTATCTCCCCAATGTTTTCATTTCCTTATTACAGCATAAGCATATTGCAAATGCTATTTATGCTGTAATACTGCCATCTTCAAAGATAACAATTTGTCTTTAACACTGAGCCTCCAATTCTTTAGGTTCTGTTTTCATAATCTCATTTATTCTCTTAAATTACATCCCCCTTTGAAACAACTGTGTTTCAAAGTTACCAACAATTTTCATCTTGCTCATTTGTGTTCATTTTATTCAATCCACCAATAGAATTTGGTATAGCTGATCATCTCTTCCCTGAAATATTATATGTGTCTTCATTTGAAGCCTTTAATATTATAAACCCTTGTTTTCTCTCTTAACTCTCTGGGATAGACTTTCTCCTAGACCTTTGAGAGTGAACATGAACTTCCAGCCTTCCACTTCTCAATCTTCCTCTTTCATTTCCCTCTTTTCCAAAGCTTCAAGGCTTTGGAGTAATCTGGATATTAGCCTTACCCAGGCTGAACTTGTTCAGTTTCTCAACTTAAAATATATCTTTAGGCTGAGGGCTTTCAAATACATATCTCCCACTTAGGTCTTTTGTAAGCTCCAAACTCATGCACTAACTGCCTTCCTATCTCCACACCTAAGTATCTGATTAATATCTCGATAACTGGCATAGAAAATCACAACTCTTCACTGTGTCCATTTCCCACTTGCTCTTCCCTAAATCTTTTCCATCAAAAACTGGCCCTACAATCTACTCTGACATACAAACTAAAAACTTAGAAGTCATTGTGCTGTCCTTTCTTTTCTTCAATCCTTATACTGGGTTATATCACTTACACAACTAAATTCTGGTCCTTCTGGGACCTCAGAATATGAACTTATTTGGAAAGCAGTTCGTTGCAGATATAATTAAGTAAGATGAGATCATATTAAAGTAGAAGGGACCCTTAATTCAGTGTGACTGTTAACCTTATGAAGAGAGGAGAAGACAGAGACAAAATGAGAAAGAATATTATGTGCAATAGAGGCAGAAATTGGAGTGATGCACCTATCTCCAAGGAATGCCAGATGTTGCTGGCAATACCAGAAGTTAAGGGAAGGGCATGGGATAGATTTTCTCCTAGACCTTTTAGAGTAAACATGAGCTTCCAACCTCCAGAATAGTGAAAAAAATGAATTTCTATTATTTGAAGCCATTTTGTTTGTGGTACTTTGTTACTGCCTTCACATTCACTTTATCACTATGTCTCAACTAGGAAATGTGTATTGACCTTTCCAAAGTTTCACTCGTCCAAAATTAATATTTATATGGATTCTTCATTATCTTCTATTTCTCTACTGCTAAAATGGCTTCCTAAATGAATTACAATCACCCCTCTTTCTTACCCAGCAATCAGAATAAAATTTTGTTATAAAAGTTTGCAGTGATAGCTCATGATAATTTTGTGTCATGATCTAGTGGTTAATTATGTTGAACTTCTTTTTATATGTTTATTTGCCAAGTATATATCATCTTAGGTTAAAAACTTTGATTTTGGCTTTTGACCATTTTTAATAGATTTTTTTTAATGTTGAGTTTTTAGCTCTTTTAATGTATTCTAGATGTCTTTTTTTCAAATGTATGGTTTACAGATATGTTTTCAAAGCCAGTGATTTGTCTTTTCATTCTCTTACAGCATATTTTTAATTTTGAAAAGTTGAATTTATCAAATTCCCTCTTACCATGAGTTTTGGTTCAAAGGATTCTGCCTATTATTCCCTCATGAAGACTTTCTTCTGTTTGTCTACAAGTTTTATGTCAATCCATCTTAAGTTAATCATTGTATAAGTTATAAGGTTTAGATTGAGGCTTATGCTTTTGCCTCTGGAAGTCCAATTGCTCCAACACCATTTGTTGATAAGTCTGTCTCCATTCTGTTGAGTTTGTTTTTCATCTTTTCAAAATTATATTGTGTACATTTATATGGGTCTATATCTAGATTCTTCATCATTTCCATTGATGTATGTGACTATGCCTCTACTTGTGACATGTTATCTTCATTATTATGAAGATAAATAAATAAATCTTCACATTTGGAAGAATGATTGCTCCAATATTTCTTTCTTTGAAAATTCCTTTGGCTAGTCAAGGGACTTTCCTTTTCCAATGTTAATTTTAGAACAAGTTTGTTTACGCCCATGGAAAAAAAATGAAATTGTACCAAATATAAACATCAATCTAGAAATAGTTGGTATCTTATTATATTGAATCTTTTAACTCATGAACCCAGTAGTCTATTTAATCATTTAGATGTTTCTAGATTTCTTCCATTAGTGTTTTGTAATTTCACATATAGATACTATACTTGTTTTAAGATTTATACTTAAGTATTTCTTCTTCTTCAGAGTAGTTACAAATTTTGTTGTTGTTTTTTAAATTTTGATTGTTGATATTTTATCTTACAAACTTACCAAATTCACTTATTAGTTCAATAATAGTTTCATAGATTCCTTAGAGTCTTCTATCTAGACAATCATCTTTTCTATAAATAGAGGTAATTTATAAAACTTATATTTATTTTTCTCAGCTTTTCAAGCTGTCTAAAACTTCTAGTGCTCTATTACTAAATGAGTTGTGAGAGTAGACACCCTTGTCTATTCCCAAACTTAGAGGATAAATCTTCACTATTTCACCATTAAGTTTGATGTTAGTTGTAGGTTTTTATATAGATGTTCGTCATGGGAATACGGAAGTTTCTCTTTATTCCTAATTTGCAGAAATGAAATATGGTAACACAAATGCTGGTGATAATGCAGAGAAAGTGAATCACAGATGTGTGGTTGGAGGGAATGTTAAAGAATATATACAGTCTGAAAAACATTTGTAGATACTGAGGAATGCTATTGCCATTCAATTCAACAATTATACAAATGGACAATTTTCCCAGATAAATGAAAACTTTCCTATGGAAATTTGTATGCACCTATCCACCATACCTTTATTCAGAGTAGTCCTAAACTAGGAAGTACCCAGAGGTACTTCAATGGATCAGTTGTTGAACAAATTATCCATACCATAGGATACCACTTGACATAAAAAGAAATGAACTATTTATAAATATAACCTGGAAGAATCTCAAGGAAATTATGCTAAGAAAGCCAATCTCATAAGATACACATAACATATTTCCATGTATTTGCAAACACATGTCTTCATAATTGTTGAGAATCTATTATTATTTCAAAATAAAATAATAAAAAGAATTAACAATACTTTCTTATCAAGTTCATTACTAAGATTTTTAGTGTTATTTGCAATGTAATGGTATGCGTATTTGAAATTGAGAGGTAAGGGTCAATTTTCTTAAATATAAGTAATAAATGTAAGAAATAAATAGAAAAGAAGATTTTCTCACAACTTATTTTCAGATGGATTTTTATCTCACAAAATGTAGACTGGATGATTTTAACCAATCCTTAGGGTAATAGAAATGGGAAAATATGAATTAAATGTTTAAAAATATCTTTTGAAAAACTTTGGAGATCTAGCAAGACAGAAAATATTTATAAGACCAAGATCCAAGAGAAGAAGTAAACCTCCCCCCAAAGAAGTTCAGGATGGATATCTTTATTAAAATAAAGGTTTTGGTAAGTACTAGAGCAAAACTAAGAGGCTGGATGTCAAGTCTCCCAAGGATGAAGGGTACTTGTAAAACTCTCAGGATTTTTGTTGAGTCACTGAAGAAGTATGTTTAGAGTAAACTTGAACCCAAAATAGATCACTTTCATTGAAACTCAGTTTTGAACCTTATCATCTTTGAGTTAAATTGAGTGGATTAAGATGTCATTTTGGATATCCCTATGGATATATTAAGTTTCAATGCTTCCACAAAAATTAGTGCAAAGTAGACAACAAATTAAGAATGGTAAAATAATATAATTTCTAGAAGATGACATTGGAAAATATATCATTTTGGTTTAAAATATTAATTATTGTTCTTCATTAAAAATGTCTGTTCATCACAAGAAGCCCTTAAAAGGATGAGAAGACAAACCAGAGACAGGGAGAAGATATTAGCCACAACTCCAGCCATGCAATATATTATATAAAATATACACAGAACCCCAAGTCAGTAAGAAAGATAACCATTATAATAGTTTATAGGCTAATCCAATAGTATGAGCTAGTCCTATAGGGGTTTTCTGGATTTATCACCAGACTTACATTCTGTTGAAATAAGTTAGTCTGCTTAAGTCTTTATGCTTTTAGTAATTTCATCAAAAAAAAGAGAGGATATCCTGATGGCCATTAAATGTATGAAAATATGTTCAATATCACCAGTTCACAGAAAAATAAAATTACAGCTACTATATAATACCAAGACCACCAGATGGGCTAAAATGAAAAGAATTGGCAATATCAAAAAAAAAAAAGCAATGCAAAATCAAACACATCTGTGAGTGTAGGCATGCGCACGCACACACATGCACATACACGCATTCACACAGAAAAATGCTTGGCAACTACTGAATGTAAACGTAAGTAGGCACAAATATCTTGGATACACGTCAGTCTTTGTTAAAAATAAACATCTGCATATCTTGTGAATAGTTCTATTCTTCGATATAAGTTGTTAAAGAAAAAAATCAATGAAACTTGTTAGTAAAGGAAGACTTTGTTCAGAATTATTACAGGTATAGTATCACATAATGGGATTGTGCAGAGAAGGAGAGAGATTGGGCTTCAATTCCAAATACAGGACACATACTGATAGAATTTTAAGAACTATTTCAACATGACAAGGTATGTTTTCGTTCTTTGACAATGATCCAGTGGATTAAAAAGTAGTCGAAGGCTTGGAGAAAAAAATGTTGAAAACCAACCTATGTCCCTAGCAATTAAAATGACATCAGAATTCACAGCTTTGGTAGATCTCCTGTGAAACTAAGGAAAGTGGGATCCCAATCATTAAGTCTAGCCTACTGGAAGATATGAAAGTATTAGAGAATATCTAACCCCCAGAATTGCTTCTGAAATTCTTCCCATTGCGCTTCTTTTCATGATGAAATCATATTATTTTGTTTATTTTCTTTGATGACTAACTTAATTTTCCATTTCACACTGTTGCTTCACTGTAACAAGTTTTCAATCTAGATGTATATTCTAAGTAGTAATTTAAAAACTCAATAGAATTCTTCATTTAATTTACAGCAGAGGATACATAGATTGGTGTCATATGAGCTGAATATAGCCAATGAATTTCAGGTTTTTTGAGGAAAAAGAGGCTACATATGTTTTTTTTTTCTTCCATATTTTGGCTACATATGGAATTTAAAAAAAATTCACCATATGTAAAAATTGAGAGATTTTATATGCCAATACACGTTTCTAATTTCTCCCATAAGTCCCATTTTGTTTTTTGTAGGTGTAGATGGACAACATGCCTTTATTTTATCTATTTTATTATGTGGTGCTGAGAACTGTACCCATTGCCTCACATATTCTAGGCAAATGTTCTCCCACTGAGCTACAGGCTCAGGTCCTGTAAATCTTTTTAAATCACATAGAGTATAAACTATTTATAATAAATTCCCAGCTTAAATGTTTATAGAAACTAATCTAATGTTTATATTGTTTTCCTGATGTATGAAATAACGAGGGAGAAAAAGATAATAAATAATTAATGTATTTTCTATTATATTAAAGCAATAAATTAAAAGCACACTACATTTCTGGGGAAATTATGATGAATGTTAAAGAGAACAGATGAAATGGTTGTGAATCATCTCATAATATTATTCTATTTCCAATTGCTTCTCAGAGAATAACAAAAGATCATGTAAGTTTAATGAGGCAGCGATACATATTAAAGGTAATATTTTAAATGTGGTAATTTTCAGTTATATTCTTGGTACTTGCTTTACAGATAGTAATCTCATAAATTCATTGTCTTCATTCTTATAAAAATAAAGAAAAAATTGAATAAAATAGTGCCAGAAACTAAATTGTTTTTGTCTTACAAATAGAAGCCTCCTCTTCATTGAACATTTTCAAAGGAAAGTCTACTCTAGTCTTACACTGTAATTTAGTTTGCAGAAAGCACGACTTTCTTAGCATCCCATGGTTAATCATGCATCTATAAAGTTTATGACTTCATTCCTATAGGATTCATGAAAGTACCAAATACCATAAGTGCCTTGGAAAATAACAAGATGCAGAACCTGAGAGACACATTTTATATAGACACAAGGAAATTCCTCCTCCATTAATTTTCTGCAGGTTCGATATTCTGAGTAAAACATCTCCAGATTGAAAAGCAAATTGTTTCTCTTTGTAAGAGAAAAATCAAGAAACCCAACACTCAATTTTTTTATCTTAAGGCAAAAACATATATTTAGGTATTTTATATCTATTTGGTAGTATGAGGGAGCCCCTGAAAAGCTCATGTGTTAGGTAATCCAGGAAAGTTCAGAGGCAAAATGATTAGTTTATGAGATGTGTGACCTAATAAGTGGATTAATCCATTTGATGGATTAATAATTTTAATGTATTACCAAGTAATATACCTGGAGGAAGTAAGGCACTGGAACATGCCTTTGAGGATTATATATTGCTCCTGTGCTTTATGCTTTCTGACTTTCTGCTTCCTGGCTTCCAATATCTCAACAGATATCCTACACAATGCTCTTCTGCCATGATGTTCTGTCTCAATTCAGGCCCAAAGCAAAGAAGTCAGTCCACCATGGACTGAACTTCTGAAGCCATGAGCCCCAATAAACTTTTTATCCTCTGAGATGTTCTTGTCAGGTAATTTGGTCACAATGACAAACAGCTGACTAACACAGATGCTGAACAGCTGGAAATTATATAAATTATCTAAGTTATAGTGAAAGAGTCTTTGTCACGAATATACTGTGATCTGGTAGATCCAGTAGCTCATTAAAATTTCAGGACAGGCTGGTTATGTGGGTAACTTAGTGTAAGGTACATATTACCTGGGAATTTGATGATATGAGAGCAACTAACAAAATTGCCATTTTGAGAAATAGCTCCTTGTTGGTAGCACTGAACAGTTTACCACAGAAACCAGCTTACTATTTTTTTTTTAGTTGCCCTATTTGAAAGCGTCTATCTCTCTAGCCATACACTTAGATTTAATCAAGTTGATTTGACACAGTAAACTTAGATGGCATAAATAAATTGCATAACCTGGTTGTTCAAATGACCAGTTTGCCAAAACTGCCACAGTGCTACTCCTTTCTGCAACTGTAACTATGTCCATATGAGAGATACTTTATAAAAGTTGTCATTAAATGAAATATCTTGGACCTAGTTTACAAATGCCTTTCATAATACTCCAGCATGAGTCAGAGGTGAATATTTTTTAAAATATTCATTAAATATGATTGAGAGTGTTATAAATATCAGCAAAAACAAAATGTCACACACGCATGAAGATTCTTGACAGAATTATAAAAATTCTTGCTGAAAGGAATAATGACAGAAAACATGGATTGTGCCTTAAGTTGTAATTTATTGAAAAGAAGAAAGAGAAAATCTCAGTGACTGCAGACAATTATTGGAAATGATGCTACTTGCAGAAGAAACAATTCAAAAACTTTTAAAACAAAATTTCGATCATAGCAACTTAGTAAAGACTGTAATATTCTCTGATTAGTTACCCTCCATATTGTCATGACTCAATTGGAATTTGGACAATAAACTGTTTAGAGAAACTTAAGGAAAGGCTGATATTGCTATCTAAAATACAGTAGATGACTCAAGAAATATTGCCCTAAAAACAGCGTTTTTCTATTCTAAAATAGCAGCCAAAGCTTTTGGATCAGTTGGTTTCACATGGTAGACAGAAGAAATTCAGAGAATGGAAATCTCAGTCACATCTGTGAATAGAAATAGAAATATAAGGTTAGTTATATTGAATAATTTTGTGAGTAAGAAAAACTACAATATAATACATATTACATCAGATAACAATGTTATTTTTATTTTTGTATTACTGACATACATATGCATAGCTCTTGATTGTAAGAATTGAAGAAAATATATTACTAAGTAGTACTACTAACTTTTGTAGTATCATAGAATGTATGACAAGATGATTCAAAGATACTGCTTCCACATAGTTCAGAATTTTATCATTTTCCTTCATGTGACCCATTGGAAGGAATTCTACCCATTGGAAAGGGAACACACACACACACACACACACACACACACACACACACACACACATTAGAGTCTCTGGTATAGTATATGAAGGTTATCAAAACACATCTGTGGACCTTCTCAACTTTAGTTAAAAGGAAACCACTTGAATCCACTCTATGACTTGCTATGGATTTCTATCACAGTGATCATTAAGAATAGAATCCCACTATGGGTTTTACCAGTTTCAAAGACAGAAACATCCATACTCATGGAAAATTAGTAGCATCCACACCATACTTGTATAGGAATTTCCAATATGGGTTATATTTGTTAAAATTAGGTGCTTTTAGGTTGTTATTTAAATAAATTATCACTATAAAAAAATCTTTCAAATGGAAGTAGGATCAAGGGTTGGGTTATATATGTAACTTCCAAACTTACCAATTTCCAAAATTGTGGAGTCCTGAGAATTGACTTAATTCTTCTGGAAAAAAAAATTGTTAAAATCATATAATGAAGGCAATCAACAATAAAATTCTACTAAAAAAGTGACTACTACTTATCCACATATTTTCCCATAAGTACACTTAACAAAGAATATTACATTTGATCATCTTTAAGATTATAAAGAATAAGCACTGTCAAATAAGTTCAAATAAGCAAAATTGGTCAAGTCTTGAATTTAGAACTACTGGATGCACAAACTGGATGCCTCTACATAGCATTTTTATAATTAGCATATATCTAACTAAAAGAAAAGTATTTAGGATTAGTAAAATTGACAGGAGGATGATGTTGATTTTCATGTCAGAAGTCTTCATATTTTTGATTTGGGGAGTTTTTTTCCCCTACCTTCATTAGAATGAACTTTTCTCCCAGAATGGATAAAACATTGCCTCCATATGTTACTAAGAAATGAATATGAGCCCCAGATGCCAGAAAGCATTGGCAATATTCTATTTCAGGTAATGCTAGTACTATGCATTAAGTATTTATTTGCAATGTTCATTCTAGATCTTTCCTCATGGAATGTTCTCTAAGCTATATTTTTTTCCTATTGTGGAACACCAAAACTGGTAATTTTACTGAACTTACCACCACACTGGCATAACAGTTTTTTCAACATTCTCAGAGGCAATGGGTCCAAAGATGGGGAAGAAGGGTAGGAGAGGAATGTCCTGCATTTGTACAGGATAGTACCAAGCAGCAAAGGGATAGGTGTTAAGCTGGTAGAACTGTTGGAGAGGCTAGAGAGAAAGACAAATGAAAAGCAACTGTGCATTACAATGGTTGCTTTGAAACTCTGAAAAATTGAATCATTTCATCACTGCTTTAAGGTCTCTATTTAATGTTGAACTCTAAGAATCTGCAATACTCACATAGGTCCAATTACCAGAAGAAAGTAGTAGCATGAATTTTCTTGTTACTTAGTTTATAAATTCAGGGCATTTGCACCAGTAAGGCTTTTGTTTTGTTTTGTCTTTGAGATCTACACATTAATTTTCCTTTAAGACGCTGAGGTAAGAATAAAGGTCTCGCACACAGGGTCAACACGGCAGACTTTCAGTAATGCCAGAAACAGGAAAAATATATTTCAGTAATTATTAGAATAATGTTGTTCCCAAAACTAGAGTTCAGGGACCAAAACATCATTTTTTCTTTCTGAATAGCTGCCTCTGTTGATTCATTATGGCATTTCATTTAATTGTTTCTATGTTAAAACACATAATTATCTACACATTTAGGTAAAAGATATGTTTACTTTGATATAATTAGATAAAAAGCAGAATTCATTTCATATTTTGCTGGGAACACCTATACAAAATTAAAACAAACATGACATCTGAATTTCATGCTTATAATCTCAGTGGTTTAGGAACCTAAGGCAGGAGGATTAAAGCCAGCCTCAGCAACTTAGTGAAGCCCTAAGCAAATCATTGAGACCTTGTCTCAAAATTAAAATGTAAGAAAGGGCTGGGGATGTGGCTTAGTGGTTAAGCACTCCTGGGTTCAATTCCCAGTACAAAAAAAATATATTTAGATAAAATAAATTTAAATATAATAAAGTCAACTCACCTCAACATAGAACTGGGCCAGTTCCTTAACAGAGGGAGAAAAAGTCAGTTTTTTGATTTACATCCAATTGAACACAATGAGAGACAAAATTATTGCTACCAAAAACCATCATTAAAAAGAAAAAAAGCACATATACAATTACCACACTCTTGTTTTAAAGAATCACATGGAAAGTTGAAACCAGTACACTCTTTGGCACTCAAACGAAGTGAATAATTGCTGTCATTTTGCTTTTACTTTACTCAGTGAATGTGATCGGAGTATTTCAGAAGGAATGGAGGATAAAATTTGATGCACATTGAAGAATCATTATCATAAAAATCAATCGATAACTTCAAACTTTTGAATCTTAGGGAACAGTTATCCCCTAATCATATTCAAGTAGAAAAAAACTCCATGGCTTTCTTACATGCTTTTTATAACATGCTTTTTATTAACATGTCATAAAATATATAAATTAAATCTTCAATGGCCCAGAGTCACTGAGTTGAACGCACAGCTACTACCATTAAAAGCACACACACATACACACACACACACACACACACACACACCATTGAAACAACAGGATATGGGAGTTTGGGGAAAGGGATTGAATAGAGAGACAGATAAGAAATAAGAAACCAAGGATCAAAGAGGATACACAATGTGTTCAATGTCATATAATTAGAAAATGTCAGAATCGAGATTTAAAACCAAGGTGTTTTCACTACACAGTACTACAATAAAAGTTCAAATCTGGACAAAGGCAACATCAAATTGAGATTTTGATCTCAATTTTGATATTGAATGGCCTGAAGCTATCTTCACTCAGGGATGGACAAAGAATTATCCTTTCATTGTTCTTTGTTAAAATTGATCTCCTATAGCAATGTTAGCAATAATACTGGAGAGACAAACACTGGTCTGTAGATAAGAAATATTTCTAAAGCACTAGTTAATGGTTCAGTGGTTCACTAGTTTCATTTTTTTCTTTTTCTTTTTTTTTCCCAGTAGTGATTCTGGGTTTGAACCTAGGGTTTTGTAGATGCCAGGCAAGTGCTCTACCACTGAGCTCAAGTATAGACACCATTCATTATTTTTTGTTTGTTTTGTTCTGTTTTTGTTTTTGAACTGACTGCTCATGTATTTAGAGCAGTATTAAAACACACACACACACTAATATATACACACACATGCATGCATAAAAACATTGATTTACCTCATTTGCAACTCTCATGGGCTGTTTCTGGAGAGAAAAAGAAATTTGCTTTTTAAGACTGAATAAAGCTTCAAAGACTGAAGAAACAACTTATTTGAAATATTTTTTTAAATGTTAGAGATTTGGTAAATAACATTAATTTTGCCAATTGCATTTTGATTATGTAGAGCCATTTTTTCTTCTAAGACACATAAAAAATCCTCAGTCGTCTTTCAAAGTTTATGAAATGGTGAGTACTGGTTAGACAGCCCCATGAATGCTATGAAACTGACCGAGTTATTCACAGAATATAAGCTGTTATGGCAATACCTGCTTCAGAGTAACTGGCTATTACCGTGATGAAATTAGAAGCCCCAAGAACTCTGTGGAATCAATGGTAGGTATGGGAGGGGAAGAAACAGCGTCTATTCTGTGTTAGTGACAAATCACTTCACAGATGAGAAAATAGAGGCTCAGAGTATTTTGACAGAGATAATCTGTCAAGATAAATTCTAGCAAATCTAGTAAATCTCCAATATGTGCTGCTTACAGGAGAAAAATTTTAACTGAATGTGAGATTTATAAATATGTCAAATTTAAAAATCAGACAAATTTATGAATATGAAACTATAAAACTAAGGAACATGTTCAAAAATAAATTAATGTAACCCTGGAGATGAATACTTTATATTGCTCATCATTACAAATGTATTGCCTTTATCAGCTGAGAGACACATAGCTGCAAGCAGTTCCCATTCCAAAGAACAGTGACTAAGTAGTTCTTGTCACTCAGATTAATTAACATTATATGATTTGAATAGTAGGAAATGAGAAAAAATGTTTGAGAAGAAAGAATTTCTTCAAGAGTGGGAGGCTATTTAAAAGCACACATATTTAAACTTATCAGTATATGATTATCTCATATTAAGGGAAATATTACCTCTAGGATTTGGTTGTGTACATTCATTCTGCGAAATTGCTCCTGTATAAAATGGAATACATTTACTTAAACATCTTCTGGTAGGACACATTAATTTTACAATGCACCAGGATATAGTCTATCATAGAATTATAAAAAAAACCACCAAAATATTTTTTAACTATAAAAATAGCTAAAAGCCAAACTCATTGTGGTTTGGAAAATTAAAGAATGTATAAGGTTGATTCTCTGGGAGAAAAATAACCTGTCAACTGTCTAAGACTATATTCTGCATTGCTGGTTATTATTATTCCATAAATTTTGAACTTTGGCAAATTTAAAAGAAAATATTACCATATTTGGGTAGTAGACCGCTTTCTCTCTTGGAATGTATTTCTGTTTATTAAAAAAAGCATATGCTATAAAAAATGTGAAAGGAACACTAATATATTTTAGATATAGTAAGTAATCTTACCTGGGCATGGACCACATTCTAAGGAAAAAAAAAACAAATTGTTTCTTTTAGAATAGTCATTCTGTTTATGAGTAACCAACATTTACTAGGTCATCTACATTCACTCAAAGACTATTTCAAGTACTGGGTCACAACTATGAAATACTATAAAATTGTGAGCAAGACTAGTGTAGTTCAAGAAATGTGGATTGGATAGCCTAATGTTAGTGCAGTTAAGGTACTAAAATATATTATTCAGTTAATTTTTGAGAAGAGAAATGATAAATTCTTATAGTATATTGATATATTTAAATTTACTTGGATTTTATTTTAAACATGAGCAACTTAAAAACTGAAACTGGAGTAACAATTTAGGTCCAAATTAAATCCATTATTGACTTTCATCTTTCTCAATTGATAATAGAAGGCAAATGTGAAAAATGCAATTTTGCTAAACTGGGATCTAGTCTTTTCCCTAAAGTCTTAATTAAATAAAAAATATTCCATGATTTTGTCATTTTTTAGTGCTGCCCACTTGAATCAAATGTATGAAAGATGATATTTCATGAGCTTTGTAATGTGCTGAACAACCAGTAAAAAAAAAAAAAATTTAGTAGCCAAAAGAAAAGAAAGGAAAATTGTCCTCCTAAGTTAAAAACTTCATGAAATTAGTGATGAGAGGGTTGTGATAATTTTGATAAAAGCAATTCTAGAATTTAGTATTCCTGATTACTTCCCTAGAATCTACACTGTTTCTTCAACTGGAAAGCTTATTTGACATGTCTATGCTTTCACAGATAAGCTATTTCATAGCTATGTCTATTTATGTGACATTTAATTAGCACTAAGTTTAGGGAAATAAACATCATGATAAATTCGTGAATATAATGTATAATTATGGAGGCTACATAAGGATTTGACATAGAATGAAAGAAAAATAAATTTCTCCCTAGTTAGTAATTAAGGTTATGATATACAACTTGAATTCAGGCATAAATATAAAGAACAAGCTTTCCCAGTCAATATAATTTATTGATTAATAAAGGTCAAGGCCTGAGTAAATAATTTCTTAGGAAAAGTGGAAACATATTAAAAGTATATCCAATTAAAATTTAATTTATTTTAACTCTAAAATATGATATGATTTTGCATTATAATAAAGAAAATATTACCATCTGAGGTTGGTTGTATTTGATCAGTCTGAGAAGCTGTTCCTGTTTTAAAAGGAAATTGTTTTTTTCAATTTCTTGGATATCACGCAATTCAGACCCATCATTTTTAGGCAATGAATTCCAAAATGCACTTTCCCAGGAGTAAAGAAGAAGGAACTATTAATCCTACTAAAAGGCTATTTCTACCACAAATAAATTGAACTAATTTAGTTGTTCCTTTTTTAAAGCATTAGAGAAACTACTTTCAAATTTTTTAAAAAACTTATTACAATGAAGTCAAATATAAATCTGGGTATCAGACAATTCTACTTACAGTTTGTCTTAAACCAGAATTATAAATAAAATGGGGAATTTTTTTTTTCTGACTGTGAAAAATCTTTGTCCAAATTAAATCAGAGTACTAGATGAACCAAGTTAATGGTACTTCTAACACTAGCTAATGCTTATTGAGTTTACTATTTGCCATGAATTATAATAATTGCTTTATATCATTTAGTATCTCTTATTATCTCCGTCATTTTAAGAATTTAAGTCATAGACTTATGGTGAATAAGAAAACCATGTAATATTTCATGTAGATCTTCAAGTCAAACTCCAGTCTGACCAACTTGATAGGCTCCAACTTATATGTTTCATTATTCAGACTCAAAAGTTGACTATAAAATAATAAAAAAAACCCTCAAATGACAGAACTATATACTTGGGATAAGAAAATTATTGGTTTTATTTTTTGTGGGAAATGAATAAATATCAAAAGTACATCAGACTACTTACTATGGATGAAATTCTAAAAGATATTAAGGAGAAAGGATTTATCAGTACAACATTCTTACTTATTCCTTGGAATTTTTGCTTTCAATAAAAATTAAATGAAGTATTACCAGATTGTATTGGTTGAGCATGGCTTCCCTTGGGATTTCTTTCTGCTAAAAAATTTATATGCAGAGGTTAAGTGAGTTTTTGACTTATTTTGAACAACAGAATTTTGGGGGAATATATTTCAAATTTAACAAACAAATCTCACCTCGGTGATATTGGAAACAACTTCCTTTAGAAAAATTAAAAAATAAATAAAACTTTAATACTATGACATTAATTCACATTTTAGGTAATAATTCTAAAGTGATTTTAGCCCCACATTCCAGAAGGACTGAGATTATATCCAAGCTGACTTTCCCTTTCTCACTGCTTTCACCAGTATGTTATGCAGAATGCTGGAAGCAGATGGAAAGTAAACATCATACTGAGTTAAGAGAACCTCCCCAACCCTGTTGGGCTAGTTTTCTTTTTGTCTTATTTTATTTGGGGGGGATAAAATTCTTTTTCCAAAGTCAAAGAAGGAACCTCGTTTTCAGCTAGGTCCTCCATCTTTGTTCTCTATGAAGGGGCAAAGAGTGGACAGTAGTTGGAGGACTGCAATATTGTATTAATCTAGAATCAGATATTTATACTCAGGATATAAAACAAAATACATCATTGGTTTAGGAGTATAATCATTGCCGGAAGTTTTAATGATAAGATTGGGTTCTAACTAAATCTGGGAAGGAAAAAGAAGAAAAACAAGCACACAACAACAACAACAAAAACAGGACATCATAGCTGGCCAGAAAGTATTGTTTGCCCAGAAATAAATCTGTAAATTTCTTTGACAAACAGTTGCTTTATTACATTTTAAATTTTTGAGTTGATAATTACATATGAAAATTAGGATAATACCACAAACATATTGCCTGATATGGTGAGACAATATAGGATACTTAAGTTCATATTAGCAACTTTACATAAATGTCTTCTAATTAATTGGGACTCTGAATTAATATCAAAATCATTTTACCTCTTCTGATGCACTGCTGCTGACCTCTTTCTGCTAAAAAAAAAAAAGATAGCAATGTTATGACCCCACCTTGGATTTATATATTCGGAAGAAAACTTAGTTCTATACCATCATAGGGATTGCTTATCCCTCAGAATATCAGAATTAAAATAAGATGTGTGAAAAGATTTAAGACCACACAGTAATGCTTTTTTTTGGGGGGGAGGGAATATTGTGGGATGGGGAGGGGAAATTTAATAACTTTCCCAGGAACTTAAAATCTTAAAAATATTATATTTTACTTAATAAAACAAACATAGATATATTATTCTACAGAATGCAAAATTTACATATCTTTTTATGATTAAAAAAAGGAAACCTTGAAAAAAAGGCCATAATAAGCTGGTTACTGGGTTGTACTTAATCTCATCTCATCTTGAAGCTGCTTTGATATGAATAAAACAGAATCACTAATTACAACAAACAATCTCAAGATAGAATTATAATTATATTAGATTTTGAAAACATCCACCCTTTGAAATATTTCCTCTTTCTTCTAAATTAAGTATGTTTATATATATATATATATATATATATATATATATATATATATATATATGTATAATTTTCTTCCTAAAAATGTACTTTAAGGGATTGAGTGTAATATTCAATTGACTGTTTATCTCCAAGGAAATTTTATTAGCTATGGATAATAGACAAAAAGGTATTTTCTCCCATGTTTTAGAGCATTGATAGCCCATTGATCATAGATAATTGCTGCAATAGATTCTTTCTGCCCAAGATAACTGCAACAGTGGGAAGAGTAAACTTTTGACCTGTTATAAGAGCAGGGCTCTGTTGGAGTCTTATTTTTAAACTTCTGTACATGCTTTGCTTTTTACTGTTCATTTTAGTAAACAATGTTTTCACTGATTGTTATTTAAATGGCTTAAAGTCCTTCTTCCTACTTTGTTTGGCATGACATGGTATGTTTTGGGACACAATACCTGTGTTAGAGAAGTTTAATAAGTCAAACAGTGCAAAATTCAATTTCTTACATTGTTTGAGGAGATAGCTTTCTAAAATGAAGTATACCTCACATGCTATGTTTGATATGTAAGTGTATAGTTCATTAGAATGAGAGTGTCTTACCTCAGCATCTGCCATGATGTGTTCCTTGGGGAAAAAAAAAAGAGAATTAATTTAATTTTCATGACAAATAGTCAAATGCAAAATTACCAAATAAAATTGAGGACAAAGAGAATAGAAATCAGAGGCAATATCTGAAAGATATTTACTTATCTCTTAGATAAGTAAAACAAAAAAGCCTACCTACTTTGGCCTGAGCTAACTGAAAGATACACTTCCCTAATTTGCATTTTAGAGTTTAAGAAAAACCAAGTTGAATTCCTCCACCCTGTGGTAGTTCAATGCAAGAACTATACTAACAAGATAAAATTTTTCTTTAATCAGTGTAACTTTTTTTTTTAACTTAGTTACTGGAAATTAAGGAAAAGCACTGACTGGATTAAAGATGATATCGTAAATAAAAGTGCACCAGAGAAAAGGAGAGCATTGGTTCAGTGGTGTAGACATACTTGAGAAAGATGCATTTTCTTCCCTAGTATGTTGTCCTCAGTCGTCATGACCACAATCGTATAAAAAGTGGTGCCATTATCCACAGAACTTAAGTTCAAAATATTGCTGTTACTACTTCTAGCCAACACATGATACAGTACATCTTGTATTTCTTTGAATTAGAGATATTTGTCTCTTTTGTTTTAGAGAATTATTTGTGTACTTTGGGTAGGTATTTAAAGGAAACACTTGTTATTATGTGTTTCTTTTTCTCCTATTGGATTCCATGGTTTTTAAACAAAAGCTCTTACCTGAGAAAACTCATCTGTGTTTACTTGCCACAAAAAGACACTCAGTCAAAAAGATATGTTTTTAATTTCATAAATTTTAAATATTGTATGCTCTATCAATACTATGTTAATTTTTAAAAGTAGAAGACAATTCAGATGTAAGAAAATCAATTTAAAAAATTAGTTGTGACTATGTAAAATATTCTTGAGTTATAAATTGCTTTATATAATCCCTTTGATTAATTAAATATTCCTTCAACCTTGGGGATAATTGCAAACAATTGACTGGGCCATGATTGCCTTTATTTGTTTATTATTCATTCTTATTAATTCCTTGTCTTATCACAGAGATGGTTATGCCAATAAAATCAGTAGTCTTTAGAACTTTCAACTAAATTCATTAGTCATTTTAATGAGTGACTTAAGATGTTCAAAGAAAGGGTAAGTAGCAGAGAGAAAAAAAATTCCAAATAAATATTTTTCCTAATTCAAGATTATATAATTTTGCCACATTATTTTAAGAAAAACTGATACCTTGATTTCATCACTCTGTTTTTCTTTTAGAAGTTCTCTCTGTTAAAAATCAATGAAGTAGAGCTTATAAAACATATTTAAAATGGCATATTTTAAAAATAGCTTAAATTTTATTAATGTATCTTACCATGTTCAGTTCATTGACATATTCCTTATGGACATATGGATAGAAAACAAGAGAGAAACAATACTAGTGAAAAAGGACATCAATTAATGAGAACCTATAAGAAAGTACCTCACATTATGATGCTGCAAATGAAAAAAAAAATCATCGTTCTACTATTTCTCATTATATTATTGCTAACCATGTTTCTTTGTTATGCTTTCTTTGCTTGAGCTGTCAGTATGTAACTGTACATTTAAAATATTTTAAAATTTGTTCCACTCAGGTTTGTTATTTTTGCATTTCATTTTCCTTAAGCACAACTTTGAGGTCTCTTGATGTTAATACTTGCTTCCCTATTTCAATTCTGGAGTATTTCCTGGGGAGTCCTTCTTACCTCTCTGAGTTCTGGTGTAGTCTATCAAAAAAAAAAAAAAAGAATGATTATGTTAAAATGCATTTGACAAAGTTGGGTTACCCATCAAATTTTTAAAATAATCACTTTGAACTAAAATTTGAAATTCTTCTATTTAACAACTCAGTTACAAAATTATAGAAAATCACAACACATATGGAGTATTACCAAAAGTGAAGAAATAGTCCATTGACTATGGAAATCACACATTTCCATGTAGGTCATGTAAAGCACATTACAAATGTTTTAGAAAGAAACACAATTTAGGTGTAAATTAAAATTTATGTCAGCTCTTTAGTAAAATTTTGAATTGGTCAATTCAAGTGATAAAAGTATTTGTAAAAGTGAAAGTAATTTTCTTAGCAGAGTGTTTGTATTTTAACATAATACTTGCCTCAAAAAGTCTGTGAAGCTTTCTTTCTTTAAGAATTTCCTATAGAAATTAAATTGTGAATTATAAAAGTGATAAACAATTCCATGCATTAAAACATTACATGGCATCCCATTAATATGTGAAAAAAATAAGCATACTAAAAAAAAATGAACATTTTTTTTTCCATTTGAACACAAGTGCTCCATTTAATTTGATAAACCAGTAGATTTCTTAGAGGAAAAAAAATCAACAATTTTGTTTGTGTTTTGTGCAATGCAGGATATTTTACCCAGGGTCTTACACATATTAGATAAGTATTCTACCACTAAGTCACAACCTGAGCCCCTGTATTTTCATTTAATGTAATTTTTAAATCTAAAGAAAACACCTTAAATGGCTTCTTCTTGAAGTCTATAGATTTAATGAGTCCATATTTACCAAATATCTAAAGAAGATATTGGATAGAGATTTCATCAAAATAGAATTGAGGGGGAATAATTCAGATACTTGAGTATTAAAGGTAAAAATAAAATTAAAGGGGCTGGGGATGTGGCTCAAGCGGTAGTGCGCTCGCCTAGCGTGCGTGTGGCCCAGGTTCGATCCTCAGCACCACATACAAACGAAGATGTTGTGTCCTCCCAGAACTAAGAAAAAATAAATAAATATTAAAATTCTCTCTCTCTCTCTGTCCCCCTCTTTCTCTCACTCTCTCTTTAAAAAAATTAAATTAAATTAAATTAAAATGAATAAAACATTCAATACTTGTTATGGCTAACTGAAAGAGGTAAGGGAAAGGTATCTTTGAATATACAAATGGCTTACCTCTCTGCTGTCTACTTGATTCTGCAAAAAAAAAAAAAAAAGCAAAAATAATACATGAGACTTGTTCAGTTACTGGAGAGAGTGGATGCCTCTTGCAGTAGGGCATGAAAAAGGAAATTATTTCAAAATTTTGTGTTAAATGAGACTAAATTATACATTATACATCAAATATTTGAGTTCATGTAAAAGAGGTAGAAACAAGAATACATTAGACTGAATCATGTTAACATTCTGGTTAATTAACTATTTCTCTTAAATAATTATAAGATTTTTATTAGTTCAAAAGTTTATATATATGCATGTCCTCTCAACTCTTTAAGAAGTTGTATGAGAATAAATAATATTGTATCTGTTAGTAGTTGAACTGAAGAAAGGAGACTTCAGCAAAAAGGCATAGTGCCATGATTAGAGTGAAGTCTACTTACTTGGAAGAGTTCTGGTTGTCTAAGAGGAAATTTCTGTGAAAAAAAAAAACAATGCAAGAATTGTAATGCACAAACAAAAAGTAATAAAAATGATAATAATGACATAACAATACATGTAATATTATGAATTTTAACGTTGCTGTTTAAGAAAAGTGCTTAATTTAATAGAAAAAACTGTCAGATCAAGTTTTGCTGATATCAAGGAGGAAAAAAATCAGAATTATTTTACTAACAAGCTAATTAATCATTTCCTTTTTCAGAATATGGCAAAGAATTGAGAAAACAATTAAAAATTCTGAACTACTTCTATTGAATATAAAATCACATTCTAAATGTCATTTTAAAGCATTATACAAACTCAGGGACAAAATCTATGCTTTTCTAGTCTTTAAATTTTATTTCTATCATCAAATGTTTTAACACTTTATCTCAATCTGCATTTTGACTGTGGAAATCAAAACTTATGGTTAGTTAAATGGTGTCATAAACAAATACCTTTGTTTGGAATAACTGTACTGTATCTCTTGAAAAATATGACACAAACCATATCAAAAGAGGGTATAATGGAACATGTGATTTTATGTTATATTTGGTAAAGAAATATTGAATACCTATTAACATCCTCCTTTTATGCTGTTTATTATGTTATGTGATACCTTATTCCTTTTCTTACTTTTTAATTTCAATTTTTATTATATTGTGCTTATATTTCAGCTCAGACATTTAATTTGGAGTTAAGACTTTGGATGAACTACATCTGAAGATCAAAATGGGAAGCATTATGATATTTCTAACATCAATACCAGCTAGTCAGAGTTAATCCCATGCTTCAAGATAATCATTCTCAGTGTCTCATGTTTGATGGGATATCAGTTCAACCCTAACAAGAATGTAGAACCTTCTTAATTTTCCATTGTACTTACAGGCCTGGCAAGAGTAGCAGCCACAAGGCAGGTGAGGATGAGAAGCTTCATGGTTGCCAAGGCCTCTAAGAGAAAGAGAGAGAAGAAAGAAAAAATTAGGTCTTACATTAATGAATTTTGTTCCATGAAAACAAACAAACTTGTTTTACAACATAAGGGCAAATTCTGATAAAATAAGTGTATTTGAAAAGTGGTATTTGTATAAAATTTACTCCAAGTAAAAATGTATTGGTTTTGTTATCTTTATTCTTTTATATTGTTTAGATATACAGTTTCTTACCTACACTTTATTACTAATGCTTTAAAACACTACTTAATGTAGTGATATGGTTTCCTTAGAGGAATAAGGAAGCATCAAGAGTAAATAGTTTAATAAAAAGCTTTCTTCTTAGATTATAATATTTGCTGAAGTGGGAAAAAATTAAAACACATTGAAAATTTGCATTTGTTATCTGAAAAATTTTGAAAATGTGTTTCTCTTTTAAATCTATTTGAGAGCATCCTGCTCCTTGAATCTTTGTGAAAAAAAATGCTGTCAGTTCATTATGTAGAAAGCATTAAGTTCTATCAATTAATTTTTAAAAGGATCTAATCATCACTTTATGTTTTGCTGCATTGCACATCTAACACATTAATATGTGAAGATGATTGAATTGGATAGGTTATAGATCTAGATGTCTTATCATGTTGAGTTCTAGAATTCTATCAAATTGAAAGAACCCCCAAAATACTAACATTCACACATCCTGAGGAAATGGATTCCAGAAACATTAGAGTGAAAAGTCAAATTACACATGCAATTTGTTCATACCCTAGTCAAAAAAAGACAGCTAGCATATCTTATACAAAGTAAAGAATCTAAATGCTTTAAGAAAGACTTATTTTAAACTCCAATTTATTTACTATATGTCTATTTGTATTCTTATAAATGTGCAATTTTTATTATCTTTATAAAAGTAATTATCAATATCTATAGTTTTACTGATACACATTATAGATTATTAACCAAATCATATGGAACAAAAATGTCTTCAGTATTCTTTTCAAATGGTCTGTGATAATTATCAAGGCCAGAAAATATTTTGCATAGCAGTTTTCCATATAATTGGAAATAAATTCAATTTTTATTACCTCAAGAGTCTATCGTTATTATGTATCTAGTTTTTCAATGTATATATTCTCATTACAAAATTATCAGAAAATGATTTTTTTATAAAAATTTATTGGTATCCCACTTAAAGCTCTAAGATAGCATCAATAGTTGCATGTACATTTTTAAACTGCCATCATGTTATATATTAATACTTTTGCAAACATAGAAAAGTTTTATATCTTAAAAGAGTGGGAGAGAGATTAGATAGTGTGAAATCATAACAATTTTACTACATGTAGATACAATACCTTGAACCCAAGAATGGGAAGAAGCAAGCTGGATTGATGATCAAGATGATGGCAGATGTGTTGGCTTCACAGCTATTTAAACCCAGGGATTAGTAAAATGCTAATTTTGTGGTTTTGGTGCAACCAATAGGCTGATTGAAATTCTAAAAATTTTCTCAAGTAGGAAATGAACTTTCTGCCCCATTCCTCTCCCAGGAAATTCTTAGAAAAGTTTTCAATAAGGGAATGATTCATGTGATGATAACAGATTATACAGGAAATGTGGTATTATTAAAAATTAAAATACAAAAATGTGCAGATATATGATTATTATGTAGGAATATAATTTTATGTTGAATGGTCAAAAGACTAATGTGTCAATATAATTTCTTTTATATTTTTTGAAAAATCTAATTCCTATAAAGGAATTTCTTGAGACAAAAATGAGTCTTCATAAATTTTCAAATTTATTTATTTATTTGGTGGTGCTTGGGGATTGAATCCAGTGGTGCTCTGCCTCTGAGCTATTTCTCCATCCCCTTTTACTTTTATTTTGAGACATAGTCTCATTAATTTAGCCAGGCTGACCTGAAACTTGCAATACTCCTTCTGCAACCTCTTAAATGGCTGAGAACACAGGCATGTACCAGATTATAAATTTTTGAATTTTAATAAGGTGCTGGGCCATTAAATGTATTATTATTTATTTTACCTTTTAATAAAATGCATTTTCTGCTATTCTTTGATTAATTTGATTAATTACTTTATAAAGTAACTTTTATTATATGTTCTATGATCCTTTTCTCTAAGAAGGAAATATAACTTCCTTATAAATTTTGATGGTATTTTAACTTCATTATAAGACTTGCTATTTGTTCTATTTTATGAATATAGTTTATGATAGTATCCACTCTTTTTTATCTTTTTCCATTATTCAACTAAAATGAATTATTACTCAAAATTGCATTCATACTTCTAATTTTCCATCTATTAAAAAACAAATAAAGGATAAAATATGAAACTCCCTTTCTTTAATCCCCATTTTTACTTCTAGAACTACCAAGGTACATTTTAGAAAAAAGTTGTATGCTGAAGAAACTAGCCATACATAGAATGCATTTAAAAGAATTATTTTCATTGATTGTTACTTTGCTAGGACTAATACCCATCATTTCAAATTATAAAAAATCATAATATCATTTATAACCTATTCACAGTCATCTCAGGAGCCTTTTTCTGTGTTAAATGAAACTTCAGAGTGATTCAGGATCTTCACAATGAGGATCGGAAGAGTTTGTGGATTTTCATGTTGAAGTTCTCTTTAGAATAAACAAACTCTATAATAGGGCAGAGGTATTGGAGGGGAAGGGAGGAGGCATGGGGATATTAATGATGGTGGATGTGATGATCATTATTATCCAAAGTATAGGTATGAAGACACGAATTGGTGTGAATATACTGTGTATATAACCAGAGATATGAAAAATTGTTGCTTTATATGTGTAATAAGAATGGTACTGCATTCTGCTGTCTTATAAAAATAAAAAATAAATTAAAAAATGGATAGTCTTTTTTTGACTGATTCACATCAATTTCAACAACTTACCGTGTTTTCTATTTGATTCACTCAAGGGGCTGACAACAAGAACCATCTGCTGCCTTAATACCCTGCTTTTATTTTGTCTTTGGTATGTACCCAGGATGGTTGGTTTATTTTACTCCCAGCTCAGAATCATGGACTTTGAAAATTTACTGTATCCTCATTTGTTTATTCATTTTTTATTCATATATCCTTTCAGAGAGATGGAAAACCTGAACAAGGAATTTGGGTTATAAAAGTTGAGTAAGAGAAAATGCCCATTCTAATGTTATAGGGGTAATTAACATGTAAGAAGCAAATAATTTTTACCAGTAACAAATAGCCCAAAAATAGACATTTAAACAGGGCCTCGGGAGTACCCATGAACAGCTGAGACTAGACAAGGCCTCTTAGATGGAATTTATAATAAAAAGTCACATATCAAAGGGTGACAGATTTTTTAACATGTCTTATCTACATCATATGACAAACCACCTCTTAGATAATTTATATCTACTCATGTATTTAAAATCCAGGTTTCTCTATCCCTTATCTCATAAGGATAAGGATTATCTCTCTACTTTGTCTGAGTTGACTGTTGAACAAGACTAATTAAATCTGTGTGATTTTTTAAACACTTGTCATTGTACAATATAACTGATCATTATTATTTGTAAAAACCTAGTTTTGTACATTCAATGTTGATTTGTGAAATCCTGCAAGATTTTCACTAAGATGTAGTTGCTTTATCTTAATAATTTTCTATTTGTTTTAATCATTTAAAGTTGATCAGTTCCAACCATTAACAAAGCTCAAACTTGAAGCATATATTTAAGACATTTGTGATCAGCTGAGCCTTTTTTCTATGACTAAAGAAAAATAAAATTATTACCTAAGTGTCAATATCAATTTCTAGTGAATTAGGTCATATTTAGGCTGAACATATGATTAGTCAACAATGAATGCTTTTGATAATGAAACATTGGCTTTTATTAATTATAATGGAGAAATGAACATAAATCAGAAAAACAAGGCCATGATCACCTTTAGTCTTAACACACAACTGCTTTTAGAAATTCATCAGATTCTCCAAACAAAAGTGGAAACATATTGATAAGGGACAGCTAAGTAGAAAACTCTGTTTTCCAGCTTTTAGATATTGAAAAGTTATAGGTTTTATTTTGTACTCATTAGAAAATCCATTAGTACAAAAAGAAAGAAAACTTTCTTTAGTGGTAGATAGATTTTTTGGAAAAATATTCAGATGTCAAGAGGCAGATTTTAGTATGCAATGTTATGTACACTGTTATGTAATTCTGCTCCATATTAAACCTGCTTTGGGGAATTCATTTTGTATGAAGCAGTCCATAACTTAGAGTCAGACATTTCAAAGGTAATTTGTTATGGCATTCCTAGGACATTTGGCTAAAAATGGTTCTGTCTTCCAGGAAAATGTTCTTTTATTATGCAACAAGCAGCTCCTGAAACAGTGAGACATGTGAAAGATTTTTTTGTTGTTATTTTCTCTAGAAATCTACATATTACTTGGAACCTAAGAGAGGGTTGACAATGGATACTTAGTAACTGCTTTGTGGTATTGTACAAATTATTGTACAAATAGAACCTTGGCACCCAATAACTGATAGAATGGGAAGTAGAACTGTTTCCAGGAATGTTTTATCTCAGATACATGTATGATAGCATCAATATAAAGGACATATGCTTAATTTCAACTTTGCATTTAGATAATTGTTTTAAAAATTTGCGATGCTGTGTTAATAGGGCTGTGGAGATCTACAATAAAGCACACAGTCTAAGATAGTATAATGTTGTGATTACAAGACAAGGCTTTTCTGGGTCAAGCTGTAAGTTTAACTCCTTACTCTCACTGAATAGCTGTGTAATATTGGGTAAATTGCAGTGACTCAGTGTTTCCTTATGTTCAGTAATATACACATCCAGTGAGATCACACATTTAGAAGAGTACCCGAAATAAAGTGGAGATTTCAAATTTTCTATTATTAGTATATGAATTCAAATGCTATTTAGCTCCTAGACTATTTTGCTGCTTCATGGATTTAGAAACTTTGACAATTTATGAGTTAAACATTTATATTTGTATATAACTTGAAGACATGTGGAAGGATAAAGACAAATTCATAAGAGACCACCAAAGAAGGTTTAGCATTGAAAATAAGAGGGGAGTAGAAAGGATAACTCTTGAATTTTGATTTGATGAAATTTTATACTCTCTGATGTTTTCAAAGAATAGTGATTAAAACAGTCCTTCTCAATCTTTAATGCACTTATAAATTCATCAGGCTCTTGTTAATTCTCAGATACAGATTTAGACAAGGTACATCCTGAGATTCTGCATTCTTAACAAGTGTTCAAATGAGAATTCTTGATGGTCTTTGGGACATAATTTCATTCTCCAGTACTTCTCACTTTTCTCCCTCTCCCTCTTATCTCTTCTATTTTCATGACAGTTCCTCTCCTTTTCTCCATTTTTTCCCTACCTTCCACATATAAGAGAAAACATACAATCCTTGACTTTCTGAGTCTATTCTTTTTTTCTGAAAATGATAGTTTTCCCTTTTAATCTCACCCAATAGCAAGAGTTTTTTAAATATAAAATACTATTATAAAATACCTAAAAGAACATGAAAATTGTAGAAACATATAGCACTTATAGCAAAAATAGATATTTTTAAAATTATGAATAATATTTTCATAAAATTATTTAACTTCATAACAGTGGCAAAAATAAAATATTTCTTTACCCAGTTCTAAATATTCATTGTAGGGAGGATATTCCCACAATTATTTGTCTACATAATATTTACGTCACCACTCTCCTGTTTCTATTAATCTTCCCACTCCCCAATGCACCCCTAAAAATTTGATCAAAATTTAAGTCTGGTAACTAAATTCTATTTATTTTATTATAATAAGTTCTTTATGAAAGATGGTGTGATTTTATACATAAAGAGATTTTTATCAATCATATATCTTCTTCTGGTTTACCAGAATATAGTTTTTATAATTGATATACTTTCCTGGGTAAAATCATTGTGTATCCTTATTTAACAACAATATTAAGGGGATATCATCCATATAACAGAGATTATTAATAAAAACACAATGTGCCAGAATAATTAATAAACCATTTATTAGCAGGATAATATGGAATATATTTATTTATTGATTAATCAATAAGGTCCTTTATAATGTTTGAAGCCTTATAGTTATTCCCTTTTCGACATGTGTGTAATATGAGGAAAGAAAGTGTTAATTTCTCTTTTATACATAGGGAAATCAAACTTTCCAAAACTTCGGTAAATTAATTTTGTTAGCTACGCACCAGCTAACAAATAATAAATTGGCTCTCCCAACATCAGAGTTTATGCTCTTCTACTATTTCTCTTATTGAGAGTACTTGCCTATGCAAGGTAACATAGTTTTGGATAGTTGTTAGAGAAAGTAAATCTTAAAGAATGAGAAATGCTTGTCCTACATATAAGTTGAACATATTTAAACCATTAAGTGGAAGTATTAGTGTAAGAAGAACTAGTAGAATAAAAAGTGTTACTGGATTGCTAAAAACAAAACTTCACAATATTTTTGCAGATGTCCACAGATTTTTAGATATGTGATTTCCTAAATCTCACATTATCCAAATATAATCTTATAATTCACTTTTTCTTTTAGTTACCTTAACAATACCAATAATAATTTTTAAAAATTCTTCCATGCTTCAAGATGGCGTAGTAGAGGAGATCACTTTCCTGACTGCTCTGTGGCATGAAAACAATAAAGCATATAGGCAGCTTCTCAGCAAGATGGGTGAAAAAAAGGGGACTTCACTGTATATTAACACTGGACATTCAAAGCAGATTATAAACTCAGGAGACTGGATAAAATATAATAAGGAAGAAATACCTCAAGCCACTATTACTTCCTTCAGTGCCAGTGGAGTGGAACCCCTCCTCAAGAGCAAAGTGAAGGGATAAGGGAATTAAAGAAACCCATATTTTATGAGGCCTGTGGACTGTCTGGGTATAGAGAGACCAGAGATCAAAAACACTGCCAGACTAACCTGAAAGGTATGCTCCACACTATTGTTATACAAGAAGAAAGCCTCATCTCTCATGGCTGCCTGCAGAAAATAGAGGAAGGGTCCATTTTCCAGCCATGTCCTGTGGACTGGCAGCTGTGAGAGCTGATTCCTGGCAAACTCAAGCTGGTTTCAAAATAAAGACCTGACAAACTCACGCTACATGGCATAGAGCATGCCTTAGTGATCAGGAGTAAACCAATTTGGAGAAGGGTTTACAGAGGAGAATACAGATTGGCTACCTCCATCTCCCTTGAGTCTGGCCACTTGCAGAATAGCTGGGAGAGGAGTTCCCAGGAGGAAACGTGAAAGGGCTAAGGCAGGAGTGAGTGAGTTTGGAGTACACTTAGTTCTCCCTGAACCAGAGAGACAAGGATATGTGGGGTCCTTGTGTCATGGGGGGTACCAAAGGATTGGCTCCTCCACCTCATAACTAGGACACAGGGGAGATTACTGGGGGGAAACAGTCTCCCAGCATGGACTAGCAACTGCTAAGCCCTGGAACTGTGCTGATTTAAAATCTTCACCCATTCAATCGAGAACCTGGAGCCTACCTAGGCCTAAACACTGCTTCCAGGAGCTGGGCCTATGGGATTTTGTCTGACAGAACATTTCATCAATCCCCACCCAGAGGGTGGGGCAGACATCACACTCCAGCCCACTCTACCCAACACTCTGAGAAGGGAAGCTGAGAATTCTTTAAACTCCTATGGAAAAACTTCTTTAACTTTACATGAAAAACAATAACTTTTTTTCTTTTCTTTATTTAATTGTGAGCTGAATGGTTCATGGATGCTTAAACATATACATATTTTTCTCTTTTTTCTCATTTGTAGCATTTTTTTGAAGGCAGAGATTTTCCATACTTGGTGGTTTAAAGGCTATGATTTTTAGTAGTGTATTTAAATTTTTTTATTATTTTATTATATTGTATTTTAAAGTTTCTATTATGTATACTTGATTCTCTCACTTTTCTTGTTCTATTTATTTGGTTTCTCTGTTTTCTTCTATTAACAGCCAAACTTTATTCTCTCATTCACTTCTCCTTTAATTATTTACTTCTATTTTCTCTTCCCAATCCTTGTAATCATCACATCCTACATCTTTTCTATTCTCTTCCTGTTCACAATTTCAAATTGTAAACTCTTCTGCAAACTTATTATTCTTACTGTGGGCAATAACTAATGACATCATCTCTGTTTACTGTGACAATTAACACTGTAGAGGTCATAGCAGGAGCTATTTGATCTAATATTGTATATTGATTGCATTGGTGGTTGTTACTATCTGTCTTTCCCCAAATTGTGAGATATTAGAAACATTCAGGAACATTATAAGTCTACAGGGTAAAAACTCTTCTGCCTCAGATCCAAATTTTAGGTGGCTAGACACACAAACAACATAAAAAACAAACAAACAAGGGAACAAACTCCCCAAAACAAAGCAAAATAATTCAATAACAGAATCAATTGACAACACAGTGGAAGGAATTTCAGAGAATTTTAGAAAGTTCATAATTAAACTGATCTGTGAGGTAAAGAACAATGTAAGGAGTAAAATCAGAGAAAAAAATACAGGAAGTGAAAAATACCTACAATAAAGAGATAGATATTCTGAAAATAAATCAGACAGAAATATTCCAAATGAAGAAATTAATAAACCAAATTAAAAATTCAATGAAAAACATCAGCAGCAGGTTAGATTTCCTGAAAGAAAAGAGACTTAGGCAATGGAAACAAAATAATCTTAAAAATAAATTAAGGTTTAACATGAGAAAATATGTTAAGGGACCATGATCCGTACATTCAAGAAATATGGGATAATATGACAAGACCAAATGTAAGATTTATCAGACGAGGAAAAAAAAAAAAAAACCCAAACAAAGCATGCACAAAATTTTCAATGAAAACTTCCCAAATTTAAGAATGAAAAGGAAAACCTAATAAAGGAGGCTTACAAGACACAAAATTACAACAGACCCACACCACGTCCCATTATTCTGAAAATATCCAACATACAGAATAAGGACAGAACTTTAAATGTTGCTATGAAAAATGACTGGTAGCATTTAGAGGGAAACCAATCTGAATCACAGCTGATTTCTCAATGCAGACCCTAAAAACTAGGAAGTCTTAAAATAATATATACCAACCTCTGAGAAAAAAAAAAAAGGAAGCCAACCAAGAACACTATACCCAGCAAAATTAAGCTTCAAAATTGGTGAAAAAATAAAAACCTTCTATGATAAACAAAAGTTAAAAGAATTCACAACTAGAAAGCCCGTACTACTTAACATACTAAAAAATAATTTGACAAAACACAGCAACCATTCATGTTTAGAACACTGGAAAAACTAGGGATAATAGGACCATGCTTTAACATTGTAAAACTAACTGCTTTAAATCCATGGCCTCCATTATTCCAAATGGAGAAGAATTGAAAGCATTCCCCCTAAAAACTGGAGCAAGGCAGGGATGACTTCTTTCACCACATCTATTCAACACAGTCCTTGAAACTCCAGCCAGAGCATTTAGACAAAAGAAAGAAATTAAAGGGATACAAATAGGAAAAGAAGAACTCAAACTATCACTATTTTCTGATGACATTTTTTTAAAGATCAAAAAAATTCTATCAGAAAATATTTAGAATTCAAAATAAAATTCAGCAAATTAGCAGAATATAAAATTAACACACACATGGGCTGGGGATGTGGCTCAAGCAGTAGCACGCTCTCCTGGCATGTGTGGGGCACTGGGTTCAATCCTCAGAACCATATAAAAATAAACTAAAGGGGCTGGGGATGTGACTCAAGCAGTAGCGTGCTCACCTGGCATGCGTGCAGCCCGGGTTGGATCCTCAGCACCACATACAAACAAAGATGTTGTGTCCGCTGATAACTAAAAAATAAATATTAAAATTCTCTCTCTCTTAAAAAAAAATAAAAAATAAACTAAAGATGTTGTGTCGACCAAAAACTAAAAAATATTAAAAAATTTTCTCTCTCTTAACAAAAGAAATTAACACACATAATCAATTTATTTATTCCAGTTATGAATCTACAGAAAGAGACATTAGGAAGACTATCCCAAAAGTATAAAAAAATGGAAAGGAAAAGATTCCCTTGGGAATCAATCTAACAAAAGAGATGAAAGACTTCTACAATGAAAACTACAGGGCTGGGCTTGTGGCTCAGTGGCAGAGTGCCTAGCATGTGCTAGGCCCTGGGTTCGATACTCAGCACCACATAAAAATAAATAAATAAAATGAAGGTACTGTGTCCAAATACAACTAAAAAATAAATTTCATTTTTTTTTATTAAAGAAAACAACAGAACAACACTAAAAAATGAAATTGAAGAAGGCTTGAAGAAGGCTGAGGATGAAAAGACCTTCCGTGTTCTTGAATAGGCAGAATTAAATTTGTCAAAATGGTCATACTACCAGAAGTGCGATACAGATTTAATACAATTCCTATTAAAATTCCAATGACACTCTTCATATAAATAGAAAAAGGAGTCATGAAATTTATTTGGAAAAATAAGAGGTCCCAAATAGAAAAAGAAATCCTTAGTGAGAAAAGTGAAGCAGGAAGAACCATGATACCAGACTCTAAATTATGCTACAAAGCTATAGTAAAAATAAGAGCATGGCATTGGCAACAAAACAGGCATGAATACAAATGGAATAGAAGATCAAGGGACAGACTCTTGTATCTGTCAGTTACAGATGCCAGATACTAGATACAGATAGTACAGTTATCTCATGTTAGAGACACCATAAACATACATTGGACAAATGGTAGCTTCTCCAACAAATATGCTGGGAAAACTGGAAATCCATAAATAGCAGAATTTTAACCCCTATCTTTTACCCTGTACAAAAATCAATTCAAAGTGCATCAAGGATGAAGGCATTACTCTCCAGACCCTTTGCCTACTAGAAGAAAACATAGGCTGACCTTTCCAGCTGGTCAGCTTAGGAAATGACCTCAACAAGACTCCTAAAGTGCAATAAATTAAGAATCAATAAATGGAATGGTATCAAACTAAAAAGCTTCTTCACAGCAAAGAAGATAATTAAGAGCATGAAGAGAGAGCCTACCAAATGGGGAAAATCTTTGCCGCCTGCACCTCAGATACAGCACTAATCTCTAGGATATATAAAGAACTCTAGGAAAACAAAACCCAAAATAACCCAAGGAATAAATTGACAAAGAAACTGAACAGGCATTTCACAGAAGAAGAAATATGACCGGACAACAAATATATGAAAATATATTCAATATTTCTAGCAATTACAGAAATGCAAATTAAAATTGGACTGAGATTTCATCTCACTCCAGTTAAAATCGCAATTATCAAGAATACAAATAACAATAAGTGTTTGGAGTATATGGGGAAAAGGGTACACTTATATGTTGCCAGTGGAACTACAAATCGGTGCAACCAACTTGGAAAGCAGTATGGAGCTTCCTCAAAAAACTAGGAATGGAACCACCCTTTGACATAGTTATACCACACCTAGGTATATGTACAAAGGAGTTACAATTATCATATCACAGTGGTGCAGCCACATTATATTTATTGCAGCTCAACTCCAAATATCAATGTTATGGAACCAACCTAGATGCCCTTCAACAGAAGAATGGATAAAGAAAAAGTGGTATATATGCACAATGGAATATTACTCATCCATAAAAACAAATGACTATGAATTTTGCTGGTAAAAGAATGGATCTAGAGACTATCATGCTGAGTGAAATAAGCCAATCCCCAAGAAAACAAAGGTTAATATTCTCTCTGATATGTGCATGCTAACACACGAAAAGGGGAGGTGAATCAAGTTCAGTGGATTAGACAAAAGGGAATGAAGGGAAGGAAGAGGGATAGAATAGAAAAAAAGTAAAATGAATCAGACATAAATTTCCTATGTTCATATATAAATACACCACAGTGAAATTCACACCATGTACAACCACAAGAATGGAATCCTATTTAGGATAAGTTGTACTCCCTGTATATATAGATCAAAATATACTCTCCGGTCATGTATATCTAAAAAGAACAAATAAAAAAAGAAGTTTTTTACATAAGTAAACTTTAATAGAAAGTGACTGGAAGTCATATAAAAATGAAATATCTGAAACTAAATATTTGATCAGAAAGGGAACTTTAGGTGTGAAAATATTTAAAGATTTAGTGGTTCTCAATAATGGCAATAAGAAGCTTAACAAGTATGTGTAGGTTATGTTCATAAGAGTGATCAGCAATTTGATGGGGCACTTTCTGTGAGCATTGAGAGAGCCAAGTCCTTGACAATTTTGAAAATGGGATGAAGAAAAAAACCTCTGATCAGGATATCAGTAAAGACCCTGAATGATTCTGTATAGTAGCAGTGAGCCTGGAAAGAGGAGCTAATTATGGAATGACAGAGTCTTCCAGGCCAGAAGTCCACTTGAATGAACTTGGTACAAAATGATAATCAGGAAGCCAAAGTGAAAGTATAATGAAATTCCTTCCCCTTCTCTGATCTCTATATAGAAGTGGAAACAGAAGGGACATCTTCCCCCACCAAAGATGGCTATAATATGGGATGGTTTTGTTAGGGATATCAAGTTTCAAATTTTGGTCTTTCTTGGAAGCAAAAGAGATGAAAGGGGTTATTAGCAATGAATGAAATTTTAATGAGCACAGTGAAAGGGACCATAAATAACCTGTGAATCCAGACTATTTCAGAAGTGGAGAAGGTGAATTTGGAAGAGGCAATAGCAGGCCAGTATTCTTTTGTACATGGCTGGTGATTTGAAGTTACAGAAAAGAAGAATGTAATATAGTAGAAAAATTTTACAGAGGCACATGGGAATTCATAAAAAAATTTAACAACTAAGAGTTACTTGAGGATTTAATTTCTAAGTAGCCTACATAAGAAGCAATGCATAGAAGTTCAGAATGCAGATAGCATATGATGGGAGGAGGAGGCCAGGAATTTAAAGAAACTTGGTGTTTGGGTAAAATTTGAAAATACTGAGAATTAAGAAGAGGAATGCACAGATGAGGGAAATGTTAATGGCAGGTGTTTGGAGACATAAAATCAAAACCCTAATTTGGGGTAACAAATCAGCAAATTAATAAATTCAACATTTTGAAAGGTGCTGTGTTTATTGAGTAATAATAAAACTCGGGGCTTACAAAAGAGGAAGTGCTATTCTTAACATGAAAATACAGAAAAGAGTCTTGAAATATGAGTAGGAGGGTGTGAAGTGAAGAAGTGAGGAAAGAGGGAAAGGATCATACACGGAGGCTGGAAGTTCTGCTAAAGGCAGTGATTTGAGGCGACTTTACCATAGAGCTAGTAGGGGAAAGCTGAGTGACATAGTCAAAAAGCAGAACATGGAAGACCATAGAGTATGAAAAGGACTTGAGCCTGACCTTAAGAATTGGAAATTTGCCTTCTTAAAATGAGCCTGAAAAGTTGGCACTCTCTCCTCAGGCCTTGAGCCGAATCTCTGAGGTGTGGTGTTCTTTACCCCTACCCCATGCCTTCTGACCCCAGTTATTTCCAGGATATCATAACTTCCTCTTGTTTTTTCAAATAATTCTGATGGTGGGTTGTTCCAACTGAGGTACCTTCGGGGCCTTCCTCTTCCTCTGCTTAGAAGATAGATCTCTGAAGAGAATATTTGGGTTAGGTCTTTCCTTGATTCAACCATTCACTTGTCATGATTCTGGCCTCATTTCCCCTGTTTTCAAGCACTCAGCTGAGACAAGGAAGGGCACTCACAACAAAGTACTGTTTATCATAGTGCCAACCCTTTAATGCAATTAGATGTTCCCAACAGAAAGCGCTGGCATTTATCAAGCACTTAAAATGATCCAGGTGCTCAGACGTTTTGTTAGCATTTTAAGCCCTTTCTCATTATAAGGATTTTCTCACCGCAACCCTCAGAAGTAAATACTATTATTACAGACTTAGAGATGAAGAAAGTAAAGATTAAATGTTTTTTCCTAGGTAGATGCAAAAATAACTAAGCTGGATTTGTATCAGGCTCGTTAATTCCATGGCCCCATCTCTTAAGCACAGTGCTTTATTTTTAACATTACAGTTCAGAAAACTTACAAAGAGTTGGGCAGGGAGTCTGCCAAATGACTTTATAATATTTTTGTGTTTTAGTATTTAAATTTTAATAACCAAATAGATGGATAAAATACTAACGTTAGTTTTAGAAGTTGCCTATATTCAATGTATAAAGAAAGGAATAAATTTTGAGTTAAATGCTTTTACTTATGGTGGAACAAGTATAGATTTGAGTTTCATTATTAGTAAAATATGTACAACATTTTAAAAATAAATAAGACAATATGTACTGGTAAAAATTATGTATTAACTCATCACACAAGGAAAAATGATCATTAATGAAAATATGACATATATCCTTAAGTATTTTGGCTTAGTATATTACATGATTCAGTAAACTGCCTTGTTTCACTTTTTGTTATATCAATTTCTCATAGTTATTTTTATAAAGTAATGATTTTCAATAAATTGCAAACAATTAATCTTGTTCTTCAAAGTTCAAAACATAAAAAAGGGTAAATATAGACTTTTTGAGTTGAACTACTGTCTCCCCAGTAAAGGATTGCCTCTTTCTTTTCCAGGGAACAAGAAGAAAGTCTATGAACGACAGATGATAAACCATGGTTTAGATAATCTTATTGAATGATTACATAACATTTCATCTTACTGTTATAGCAGTAATTAGTCACCATTAAAATGACATTTATATCATATTGGGAGTTTGTTTTTGATTGCTTGTTTTCTTCTTCAACATGCAAATATGTACACAATTTTTACTTTACTTTATATTATTGTCTTTTTATGCACTTTTGGAGAAGGAAAGGGAAATTTCTGTATTAAAGAACTCAAGCATTTCTGATATTTAAATAATATTTCAAATTACCCTTAAGATATTTTTTCCCATTTATAAGATTAGAAATGATGTTTGAAAGTACCATTTTGGCCAATAGATTTATATTAATTATTTTGATCTGATTTTATATTTATTTACTTGCTTCATATTTCATAACTTATAGACAGAAAATTATATTCTATTAATAGTGTATAGTATTTTTTATTAGAGGCAAGATTGAACATTTTCTGAGTATACATTGTCAGTGACTGCTCTTGAATTATTTCATATCCTGTCTTTCCTTTTTTCCATATTTTTATTGGTGCATTTAATTTCATATAATGGTGGGACTTGTTGTTACCTATTCATACATGCATACAATATAACAGTGTAATTTGGTCAATAACATTCCCCACTATTTTCTTTTTCCCTTCTTTCCTCCCTTCCCCTCATCTCCTTCCTCTATTTTGCTTATCTCCCTTCCATTTTCATGAGACACCCTCACACTTTCAGTGTTATGGAAGATTTGGTGCTGATACTTCAACGTTTACACAAACAAATCTAAATTTTGTTACATACTGTTTTTATTTCTGTGTGTATTTTCTTAGATATTAAGCATACTATTTAATTACATAACTATATTATTTTATCTACTGAGTTGACACAATAAATGGAGAATCCTTTTAGGGGACTAAAAATATCATATTTCTTCAATAAAATTATTTTTATTGAAGGAAAATTATTTTTTCCAAACCCAGGGGATTTAATTATAAAATATCCAAACAGTTAGAGAATGTCTTTTGTCTCAGAGAGTAGGTGCCAATGCTATTACTCTGTCTACATCTGTTTCTGTGAATACTACAGTTCTTTGCCTTGGTCTATGCATCTCATGCTGCATGCATCCTTGTAACTATGGCAGGCTATCTCGTGAGCTTGCCAATAGAGTGAAAGCACAGACACTTTGAAGTTTCTGATACTGAGGTCCAGAGAAATTAGAGAATACTTCTGTATCCATTTCAATGGGAATTATTTTAGGTCAAGCAAGTTTACTTATCTAGTTTTGGGCTCTTGCTTTTGGGAAAATATGGAATGAGATGAATGCCAGGAAATTCTCATGGTTTGACCATCAGAAGTGAGGTCAAACCTTTGTCTGATGAATAAACCTGGGGGAAAAAGAAAAAAAATATATAAACAAGAGGAAAGTAATGAGAGAGAAAGAGAAAACCAAGACTTAAGGCATCACCTGAAAGGAATACTAAAGATCTTTTTTTGTTAGCTAAAGTCTTATATTGAAAAATGATAATTTTCATAAAATTTCTACTAGTATTTGTGGGGTATTGACATAACAGTTCCAAATTATGACTTGGGAAAGGATGTTTCAAAATAAAACTGGCTTAAGAAACTGTCAGGATAGGCATCTACAAGCCAGAATTGTCTGACAGTTTATAATATTTTAAATATATATTTTAAAAAAATCTTGTTATTGATCAAGACTTCCAGTTTTATTTATAATGATTCCATATTCTAATCAGAAAGTTTTGGGAAATCTATCACCTTTGGATTTTATCATTTCATATGTTAATATTAACAAAAATAAGAAAGAAAAATTTCTAAAATGTAGAATAGAAATTAGCAAACAAATAAAATAGGGGAATAAAATGAACAAAGAAGAATAAAAAGAAGGAATGAAACAGGCTATGGACTTACTTTCTTGAAAAGGCTTTCCTTTATTTTTTAAAACCTTCTTTTGTTGTTATTTTCCCTTCTTACTCCGACATACATTTGGTTGATTTATAGTTTTTAATTTTCCACTCACTATCAGTTATGTAGATTAATTTTGCAACTTTATTTCTTCCAGAATTTTGAATAAAGGGGTCTACCGATATAAAAACATTTGGACCATTGTGAAATCCATGGAGGGCTCTGACATTTGCTTTTCAAAAAAGCCCAGTCAATCCTAGACAGTTATGCTTATGTGATACAACAAGGGCTACCCTGACAATCATAACTTCATTTGTTTTAATCCTGAGTTTTGGTAAAGATATTGTATTTCAGCCAGTATCAAAACATCAGCTCTGACAAATAAACTCTTGTGTGTATCTCTAAAAAAAAGTCATAATTTTCCATACCAGTAATACTAAAACACTTCTTTGTTTTTCAGAATAGATAACCTAGAAGAGATAAGACTGTGCTGGTGAGAAACAAAGGATACCTAGAATTTGTTAGGAAGGAAGAAATTTTGAAATACTGGTAAGCAGAAGATAGTGCCTGGTTCAGGTGATTTGGGGGAGTGTTTTGTAGTAGGAGGTCCTGGGCAACTTAAAGTCTTCAGACTGTTATGACAAAATACTATGGGCTTTGTCATTTATAAGCAAAATAGGTTTTATTCTCCTGGTTCTGGAAGCTGGGAATTCTAAGATCAAGGCGCCAATTGGTGTGATGTCTGGTATGGTCCCATTTCACAAAGATGGTGCATTTCTTGCTGCATTCTCACATGGTGAAAGGGACTAGCTAGCTTTCTGGGGGCCTCATTTATCACTCCACAGCAGTGGTGGTGTTACGATGCTGTCTCCTAAGTGGTCAGAAAAAGATTAGAAACATACTGAACTTGAGACATATGCATTTTACTCAGAATCAGGTTCATAGTCATCATTTTCCTTTAAGCATCTAAATTTCCCCAACATATTTATTAGAGAACAAGAAATCCAGGGACATTTCTAACATCACAAGTTCTAGGGTTTTTAGTTGTGGGCCATTAAAACCAGGCAGACTATCTTGAACAAAATGTTATTGGAAAGAAAGATGCAAAACTAATGAATAATATTTTAACATTATATGATCAGTGTAGCTCTTAGGAGTATAAGGTAGTACAGCAAAGGTGTCTAGGTGGAATGGTTTGAGCTGAGGTAAACTACTGAAACTTGTTACTTTGGGGTTATTCTGTCAAGATTCACACTACTAGGAGAGGGGTTAGGTTGTCTATTGGGTTATGCTGACTATATAAAAGCATTCGAAGTGTTTTCCTGTGAAATATAATGGGGAATTAGAATTTGGATCTTTCATCTTAATTTGTAGGCAATAAGATATGTACACATGCCACATCCTTAAAAGCCATTGACAGACCCATCTACAAAGTAGAAGTTTAAGGATTTATGCAATATAAATTCTACCTAAACAGAAATGCCTCAATTAATTTGTGCTAATAAGTGAAATAATCAGTAGCCTGAATAATCAATAAGTCGTATATATTTGATTGCAAATATTTATGATATTTAATTAATGTCACTCAGGTTTATCATCAATAATGCATAGGCCATGATGACTCCCCAGTAGGAAAAATAGTTATAAGTCAAGAGATAAGAAGAGATTGTTCTTTGGCTATATTATAACACAGATGTGAGATGGACAACAGAGCTAGAGTTACAAATACTATAGATGTTTACATTTCCATCATCCGGTATGGACTAGAGGCTATATTATTTCATGACTGTGAGAAATTATAATTTTGTGGTAATCAAGATAAATCAGGAGCAATACTTTAAAATGATTGAAAATGTTTAGAAATCCTCAGCAATATTCTGAAGAGGTATCAATTTCCTGTGGTATATAAAGATCATAGTATATAGGCAGGAATAGGTCTTTGGTGCCAAATTAAAAATATACAAAACACTTCAAATGCAGTAATTCATTTTAATTGGAAAAAAACAAGTAAAATGAATAACCTTTGAAGTATGAGTCCATGTGGAAAATATGAAAATATTAAATAAGAAAATATTATTTATACTTGTTTAAGAAAAAAAATTTAAAATTTACTCACTTAAATGAAAGTACAAATTATAAATTTATATTTAAGTATAAATAAATTATAGCAAAGAAAGCTAATTATATTTGCCATTTAACAAACACCAAGTGATAAGCAACTTACTTCACCATCACAATGAGTTACATCACAATGAGTTTTCACAGCTCTGTAATAAATCATCATAATAGACCTCACCTGGGTTCTCAATAAATCAACCTACCTTAGCTGCCTTCTCCTCTCTTTCCTTTTCTTTTTAATTTTTTTCTGTTTTTCTTTTTCTCTTTCCTTGTTCTCCTTCATCTCCTCTCTTCTTTCCTCTTCTCCTCTCCCTCCCCTCTCATCTCTCTCTCTCTCATATCTCTCTCTCTCTCTCTCTCTCTCTCTCTCTCTCTCTCTCTCTCTCTTTTCTTAGTAACTGTCTAATATTTGGATGATAGTCTAACCTAATGCATAATTTTTCTTTTCTTTTCTGGCACTGAGAGGTTGAATCCAGAGGCTCTTTCCCACTGATGTATACCATCGGCCTGATTTATGTGTTTATTTATTTATTTATTTTGAGACAGCATCTCTCTACATTGTCCAGGCTGGTTTCCCAAGTCTCTGGAATTGTAGGTGTGCACCACCACACGTGGTCCTAACACATAAATTTAATTTATTGGTTAATAATTCAGATTCTGCCAATGCTTCTCTATAATATTAGTACCATATGATCTTTACAAGGGTGTCCACTAATGTACCATAAATAGTAAAAAAAATGTGCCTGGCAATACATCCCAGTAAATAGGTTCTCAACACTGCAAAGAAAGAAGAATGGTAATTGAGTAGCACTTTAGAGATAACTAAATAACATAAAGATTATTACACATTGCATTGTTGTACCAGACTTTCTAGAGCTGCCCTTATTGTTACTTCCATAAAACCTGCAAATTTGTTTTTATTTCTGATTTCAGCTATCCTCACTTAATTATAGTATTCAAATGTGGTCATTATTCCAAAGAGCAGGATGGAATTAATTTCTTTATAATTTCTGAGCATATTAAATTTATAGATATTTATTTTTATAATTGTGTGAGTTCTATGTTTAAAAGACTTGTTAATTCTAAATAAGGAAAAGGTGATTACAATAATTTATGTCTTTCACATGTAGTTATACATGGACTTGAAATAATAAAAAGTGCTAAAATGCACATGAGGGAATTAAGATATTACAGATAAAATGTTCAGAAAACAAAGAAACCTTCTTCCTAGAAAGGTTTTGAATTCATTGTCAATTAGTTTAAAGTAAACTTAGCCCCAGGAAATTCATTACTGGGAAGATTTCCATGACATAAGATTTCCAGTGTATCTTCCTTCAGACATAATTAACCAACTAAATATGAAAAAAGAACAAACCAGTCTTTTAATCCATAGATTATCTGTATTTTCATCTTTAAGCAGCCTGTAATTGTTTTGCCTGTGTTGTTTATATTTGAGATTTCAAATCACTGGTGAATTTGAAAAAAAAATGGACTAGAAAATCATCTAATCAAATTATAATCTATTAATATATTATATTCTACTTCTAATTTGCTAATATTGTTGATATATCAGGCTCTCATGGTTAAAAACATCATTTGGCAAATTTATCTATATTTATCCCTTAGTATTTTAGGCTGAACTAAGTTCACAAACATTTTCTATTTGATTCTAAACAGTCCTTGATGTCTGAGCAGGTGTCTCTTCTAAATATTTTTCGTGCCTGTCCTTGTCACATTTTCTCACTTAGGTTGGTAATTTACTTATTTTTTTCCCCAGGATTGAGTTGTAAGTTCCTGAAAGAGATTAACTGCACCTTGCCTAACAAAGTGGACAGTAAATAAGAGTTGTATGAACACAAGAATGAGATGTAGGTCAACAATATAGCATTTAAACAGGGAAGTACATCAATTGTGACAATAGATCAATATTTCAAACTCCATTTGTCACCTTCTCTAAAAGTTGCTCCAAGGAGTTGAAGTGTTTTCATATGAAAGATAATCATTATTTTATCATGTTTGGAAAAGGGCAACTAAGGGTACCTTTTGAAATGTACACAGTAATGCATAATAAAGAATAGTGCCTATTGGATACATTTCTGAATTATCTGCCCCAACAATTAGACTACTGAATCCCATCAAAGAAAATCACAAAATCATGCAAATTTTTATCTCTACATATTCATGAGTTCCATAATTATTTGAACCATACATGTTGCTCATAAAAAAAGAAATGTATTTCCTATTTTCCATTCTGCTATTCCAAATGCTCTCTACTCCACAAAACCTCACTGCCCTTACTGTTACTTCCATAAAACCTGCAAGTTTGTCTTTCCTTTCTTTCCATTCTCAGAATAATGAGCCCCACCTCCCATTTCTCTAAGTCAATTCCTCCAGTGTCCTGGGTACCACAAAACAGACTTTGCTCTATGAGGGTTATCTTCTTCACTCAGTATTTCCAACCTTTCTGTCTCTAATGGTCCATGCAACATGTTGAAGTTGTGACATATGAAAAATAACTTCCTTAACCTCATATGATACTACTACATCTTCTTATCAGTTTATTTTTTGAAATAATTTTCAACAATTTTTCTCTTTACATTCTTACCTCCCATTCACTCACTAGTGTACTATAATATGCTTTCTGCCTGGGAAAAACTTCTGATTCTAGGAACACTAATGACTTGTTTCTGCTGTTTCCCAATGGATACTCCTCAAACTCTTTTCTATTAAATTTCTCTGCAAAATTTGATTTATTGACACTCCTATTTTCAATGAGTACTCTCTCCTTACACCATCTCTAATAAAGCATCTTTGCTGGTTTTCCTACTCTATCTTTGATCTCCTTAGATAGCCCTCCTTCCGCACCATTCCTTATATGTTGAATTGTCAGAGGTTTCTTGTGAACATTTTAGCAAATGTTTGCTGTGCATGTGTGTATGTGATTGAGGGAGGTTCAACATCTTTGAATCACCATTCCTATATTTGGGGCATTTTCTATGGTATAATTCCTTCTCTTCTCAAAGTTGCAGCCTAAAAATGTATCTTCTGAGTCTCCCTTGCTATTTCAGTGAGGTTTGTGACCTAGATTCCTCCAATCAGATGCAGTCTTAAAATATTACAATAGAAATAGAGTAAACATGAAGAATCAAGTGTACTGGATTTGACATTGGTGAATATGATCACTGAGGGCTCTACCTCTTTGCTGATTGAAGTGGTAAAGCTTTGGGTGTCTATTCTCCAGTACCATTTGGTATGAATTGCTTGAAGTTAAGGGAGTGCCAGTATGAGGTTAAGTATGACCCTAGCACAACAGATAGAACACTAATCTCCAGGATATATAAAGAACTCAAAAAACTTAACACCATGAATAAATAAATAAATAAATAACCAAATCAATACATGGGCTAAGGAACTGAACAGACACTTCTCACAAGATGATATAAAATCAATAAACAAATATATGAAATGCAAATCAAAACTACCCTAAGATTTCATCTCATTCCAGTCAGATTGGCAATTATCAAGAAAACTTTGTACTCTTAAGCTTAGAGTGCATCTCATAAAAATATTGGTAATTAAATCCTGAAGTCTGAGTTTCAATGTTCTTGTGGGCTTCATTTAAAATCCTTAGGTTTTACCTCCTCCTACTGGAACCAATGAGAATATCACTTTTAACATTCAGAAATTATAAAACGTTACCTATGTTTTCCAATATTGAATAGACATTTCCTATAGAAACATTTTGATTTGATATTTAAGTTAGTAAATTACTTATTTAATTTCTTTAAAGGTCAGAGGATTATTTGCCAAGTCTCTTAATACTTGTAATATTATTTGCCAAATCTCTTAATATTTGTTAATGAAGTATAATCAAAACAGTGTTTTCTAATTTTTCCTTTGAAGTAATTATTGATTAGAATTATATTTTACCCACATTATCTCCATTTTATATATTTTTAATTTATTGACAAATGTGTTCATAAATGTCTATAACACCTGTTTTATAAATCACTTTTATCATTTCCAATATATTTTAAATGTTCCTTACTTTTCCTTTAACCCATTTTACCTGAATTTATTCAATTTTAGTTTTTAGTTTTTAAAATCATAACTATTTTATCTATTCTTTTTTCCAATTGTTTTTTTGCTCCTGTTTCTAATATTGAGTTCTGTATACTTTGTATTTATCCTGATACATTATTCTTTATCCAAACTTTTAGATTGAATCATTATCTCATCATTTATTTTTTAATAGATATTTTTGTACTTACAGAGAAATTTCAAAATGGGAAGAAGATCCCATATTACATCCACATTCAGTTTTCCTTTTTACTAATATTTCATATTAGTATAGGTTATTTGTTATAATTAATGAGCCAATATTGATTTATTATTATTAATTAAAGTCCATAATGTATTTAAATTTTCCTAATTTTTGTATCATGTCCTTCTTCTGTCCTAAGGCCTCATCTAGGGTAGCACACTACATTCAGTCTGCCCTAACAAAGCAGTAGGGAGTGTCAAAGCACAAGTCATAGGACTGGCCTTTAATGGGAAAAGAAATGCCTCTTTTACAGAATAGAAAGAAATGGCAAGTTTAATGCATGTACCCAGAAGTGTATAAAGTTTGTTAGTAGATAGGACAATGAGGGATTTATTGACTATGATCTCTGCAATTTTTTTCTATTTTTTTTCCTAACCAATGTAATTCTGAACTATGTTGTTATTATGGTTGCAAGAAGTGTTTAGAGATTTGAGAAGAATAATGAAGGTATGATACCAAAAAGATACCAAAATGAAATTTTGTCAATTAAAAACAAATTTATGTAATGATTAATTTGATAAATATTTCAAAACTTGCTAAATATAAGGAACTGTGATAGATGTGGTGAAGGACAAATATATGCTGTTCACCCACTGTATTTGAGCAGTTGATATTGCATCGAATTACACATTTCTAAAAGTATCTTGTTAACTGTAGAATGAGTAGAATCAATGTATTAGAAAAATATAAATGTATTCTTCCCAAATCAATAGCTTTAGAATGATGAAAACTTGCATTAAAATCTTCACTTGCTGTCTTTGTAACCATAGACACTAATAATTTAAACTAAAACTTAGCTTTCCTACATGGAAAAAGATTAACAATAATTTCTCCAAAAAAATAGCAAATACTATATAATATGTTTTATTAGCACATATTAATTCTACATATTGTTGTAATTCAGTGTAATATTTCCACATGTACTTATAACACATGTTGATCATATCCAATGCCTTCTTCTACTATTGCTCCTCATCCTCTGCACATTTCTCAGTCTCTAAGAATCACCAGTCTACTTTCAGGTCAAGATTTTTTTTTCTTCTAGTTCCCACATGTGTGAGAGAACATGTGATACTTGTATTTTTGTGAGTGACTTATTTTACTTAATATAATCTCCTCCAGTTCTATCTATGCTGCAAATGAAGTGATTTTATTCATTATGCCTAAATAAGACTCCATCTTTCTTTATCCATTCATTTGTTGATGGACACATAGATTGATTCCACATCTTGGATGTTGTGAATACTACTGCAATAAATAAGAGTATACCAGTTATGTATTGTATGCTAATTTAATTTACTTAGGATATATACCTAGAAGTGGGATAGCTGGATCATATGGCCGTACTGTTTGTAGTTTATTGAGGAACTTCAGTACTGTTTTCTATAGTGGTTGCATTAATTTACAGTCCCACCAAGAGTTCCTTTTTTCACTGTATCCTCACCAGCATTTGTTGATTTTTGTTTTCTTGATAATAGCCATTCTGAAGGATGAGATAGAATTTCAATATAGTTTTGATTTGTAGTTTCCTGATGGGTAGAGATGTTGAGCATCTTTTTCTTATATTTATCTGTCACTTGCACTTCTGTATCTGTTCAGCTCATTTACCCACTTATTGATTGGATTTCATGTAGTTTGGTATTAAATTTTTTAAGTTCTTTATATATTTGGGACATTTGAAGATAAATAGTTGGCAAAGATTTTCTCACATTTTCTAGACTGTCTTTTCACTGTGCTGATTGTTTCTTTTGCTGTGCAGAAGTTTTTTAATGTGATTTAATTTCATTTGTCAATTCTTGCTATTGTTACCTGAACTATTAGAGTCCTATTCAGGAATTCATAACCTATACCCATATATAGAATTGTTTTCCCTCAGTTGTTTCAAAATTTCAGGTATTGCATTAAGATTTGTTATCCATTTTGAATTGACTTTTATACAGGAGGAGAGAGATTTAGTTTCAATCTTCTAAATGTGGGTGTACAGGTTTTCCAAGAAGCATTTGTTAAAAAGGCTATCTTTTCTCCAATATAAGTTTTTTGCACCTTTATCTTCAACCAGATAGCAATAGATATGTAGGTTTATTTCTGAGTCCTCAGTTCTCTAACTATGGTCTACCTCTTTATTTATATGCCAATACCTTATTCTTTCTGTTACAGTGGTTCACCATTATATTTTGACACTAGGTTTTGTAATGTCTTCTGCACTGTACATTTTGCTGAAGATTGCTTGTATTATTCAAGGTCTTTTGGCTTCCATGTGAATTAAAATTGTTGTTCTTCCTAGTTCTGTGAAGAACGTCATTAGTATTCTCATGAGTATTGCATTGAATGTGTACATGGCTTCTAATAGTATAGATAATTTCATATTTTTAATTATGCTAATCCATGAACATGGGATCTTTCCATCTTCTAATGGCCTCTTTAGTTTCTTTCCCCTGTTTTTTTCTCCTTGTCACGACCCCTCGCCAGCAAGGGAAACACGACACAGGATTCTTCTTTCAGCAGTTTATTCAGGACCCTTGAAGCATGATAAGAAAACAGGAAAGAATGCGAGCGGTCGGTCTGCCCTAGCTTAAGTACCCAGCCCCGCCAATGAACTAGCACCACGTGGAAAAGTCTAATAGGTACAGCGCAGCGGAAGCAGGCCAGAGCCCAGCCCCACAGCCTTACAAGGAGTTGTTTACCTCTAACAACTCTAACTGCTAAAGAAGCAGAAGCAGGAAACCAGCGCCATTTTCAGGGTGCGGTCGCCAGCTCCCAACATCTCCTTTCATAAGTTTTATTATAGATGTTTTCTCCTGCTTATTAAGGGTTTATTAACAGGTATTTGTTATTTTTGAGGTTCTCTCAAATCCTGTATTGCCTACCTTAATTCAGAAGTTTATTTGTTACCTCTTAATTGATTATTTATAAAATCAACCTTTTGAATACTTTGCCCAGCATTTTATTCATTTTAATATCCTTGAAATAAGTTAATAAAAAGTTGTGAACTTTTAAAGGTGCCACATTGCCTTGTATTTTTATAAATCTCTCTCTTTTTTCTTTTGAGAATGGAACATCTGTTGGAATGGATATTTCTTAATACTTCTAAATGATTAACATTGTCTCGAGGACATGATCACTAGTACTATTCAAAAAGGAGAAAATGAACCATGGTAACAATGACAACACAGAAACAAACCAAACCTATAAATATGATTAAAACTAACAAGGAAAAGAGCAAAAGTAAAAGATAAATTAAAAAGCTACAAACTAATAATGGTAAAAGTAATTATGAGGAAAGTTGCAGGGGAGACTCAACATGGGAAACATATCCCAGAGAACTAATTCCCTAGGTAGGCCTGTGTAGGTGGGGCACTGAAGGGCTCTTGTCTCAAAAGAAAGTATTTGAAATGAGTGTAAAAGTAAAGTAAAAAATTGGGGTCCTGAGATGCTCTAGTGGAATATTCCTTGTTGTACAGGTCAAAAACACTTGGCTTCTTTTTAAGGGTGCTAATCTTGCACTTTTTTTTTGGTACCAGGGATTGAACTCAGGGGTATCCAAACACTAAACCACATCCCCAATCCTTTTTTATATTTCGTTTAGAGATAGTGTCTCACTGATTTGCTTAGGGCCTTGCTAACTGGCTGAGGCTGGCTTTGAACATGCAATCCTCCTGCCTCAGCCTTCCTAGCAGCTGGGATTATAGGTGTGCACCACGGTACCTAGCTAATTTTGTACTCTTATTATCCACAACTTCAAATATGCTCTTTTCATGACCAAATTACAAGTTTTCCTTATTTTTCTGCTCTTCGTTTTGCTCCTGATTCTCACTGTAAATTTTTCTAAAAGCAACCAGTAATACCCATAACACAGCCTGAATGCAGATTAATCCACCAAATTAATTAGTCCATCACCCTTAAATTCAGCCTTCTAAAAATTCTCAGAGCATAGACAAAATATAGATGAGTTTTGTTTTTTACCAGGATATAATGTGAATGTCATCTAGTGTAATTCTAAAAGAGTGAATATTTCTATCTGAAACCTCATGTGTATAATATTTATTATCTTTCTTTCATCAGCATTCTAATCTCCTGAGCTCTCATCAGAATGGCCTTTTATGCTCCACTTACAGCACACAGTATGCTTCCCTCAAATTTTCAAATTCTTCCTGAAACCAATTCTAAAGGGTTCAGAACCATACTGTCGGGTATAGTCATAATAATGACTTTGGTTCTTGGTACCAATTTCCTGTGTTTGGTAATCTTTCTGTCATTGTGTCAAGACAAATGGAGAAAAAGTTTATTTTGGCTTATAGTTTCATGGGTTCAATTCATGGATGTTTGTCTCTATTACTTCAGGCCTATGGTAAGATAATACATCATGGCAGAAGCAATAGTGCAGGAGGTCTATCAACTTCATGGTTTCCAAAAGCAAAGAAAGAGGTAGAGGCTGATGTCCCAATATCCTGAAATGACCCAACTTCTTCCAACCTTGCAAAGTTTCTACCATCTCCCAATAGTTCAATAAACTGGGGACAAAGCCTTGAACATATGAATCTTTGAGAAACATTTTATACTCTTGTCCTCTCCTTCATGAAACTTCTATTCCAAGTAGATGAACTGCAACTGAAGCATTCTTTGAATTGCTCAGCCCAAAGTTTTGGAGTCATCCTTTAGTTTTCTCTCTCACAATTCCCCATTCATAAGGAGATCCTGTTGGGTCTATCCATATCATTACTTTCATTTTACTTAGGTTAGTATTGTCCATTACCTGTACAGTGGAAAAAACTCCCAAGCATTCTTTCTGCTTTTACCCTTGCCTCCACCTCCAATATCACCTTTATTTTCAGCATTGTTTCCAGGATAAATATTTTTGGAAAATAGAGGTTTGATCTCTCATTTGTCTGCTTATAACCCTGTGATGCATTTTTCAAGGAAAGAAAAACACATAGAAATTACAGTGGCCTGCAAACCCCTTGTGATTTGTTTATTTTTATCACATTATTTCATCTCTTCCATCTTTCCTTTTTTGTATCCTCCAACAAGAGTAACCTCCTTGCTTTTTTTCCAAACACACAAGGTATGTCCTTGACTTGGGACATTTGTAACTTGTCTGCCTTTTTTTTGTGTGTATGTGAAATTCTCTTCCTCACAATAGCTTTACAGCTTACCCATTTATTCAGATTTCTACTCAAATGTGTCTTTCTTAGGACTTTCCTGACCATGATATTTAAAATAAACTTATTTTCTTTTCCAGCATCCTGCTTTATTTTAAAAAATGATAATTCAACATTATTTGACATGCTAAATGTATTGTTGTTTCCTTACCATCTGTCTCAACCCAACAGATTGTAATTGATATTTGTTTTTATGTACTACCATATTTTGTACCTATTGTGCTCTTGATAAACAGATGCAATATTAATAAAGTGAAAATATTGTCATTTAATTTGTTCTCTGAAACAAATCACGCATGTGATAGTATGGATTGATGCACTTTTGACATTAATGAAGAAGCTGTAGCATGGTGAATAAGGAGGCTTTCTAAAGAATAACCTTATGATTAGAAAACTACTTTTTAAGTCTCTCTTTTATTCTACCAAGCTCAAGTTTATTTCTAGTACTGCAGGGAATAATACCACCATAGATGAAAATCTTTATCTCAAATTAGTCAAGGATAGGGGGAGCCAAGAGCAGACATTTACTTTCTTTTGCTTTGCTATCATATGCAGTGTGACACTTTATGGCAGTGATATTGTAGTGTGAGCTGCTCAAAGGTGAGGCCTACCTCTCACTGAAGTGGGTGTGCTCAATTACTTGGCACTTAGGTGTTAACAAAATGTTTATTTAATCTATATTAATTTATTTTTATTTTTATTTATTTTTTTTAATTTTATTTTTTTATTGGTTGTTCACAACATTACAAAGCTCTTGACATATCATATTTCATACATTAGATTCAAGTGGGTTATGAACTCCCAATTTTTACCCCAAATGCAGATTGCAGAATCACATCAGTTACACATCCACAATTTTACATAACGCCCTATTAGTAACTGTTGTATTCAGCTACCTTTCCTATCCCCTACTATCCCCCCTCCCCTCCCCTCCCATCTTCTCTCTCTACCCCATCTACTGTAATTCATTTCTCTCCTTGTTTATTTTCCCATTCCCCTCACAACCTCTTATATGTAATTTTGTATAGCAATGAGGGTCTCCCTTCATTTCCATGCAATTTCCCTTTTCTCTCCCTTTCCCTCCCATCTCATATCTCTGTTTAAAGTTAATCATTTTTTTTTCTGCTCTTCCTACTCTGTTCATAGTTGCTCTCGTTATATCAAAGAAGATTTTTGGTATTTGTTTTTTTATGGATTGGCTAGCTTCACTAAGCATAATCTGCTCTAGTGCCATCCATTTCCCTGCAAATTCCATGATTTTGTCATTTTTTAGTGCTGCGTAATATTCCATGGTGTATAAATGCCACATTTTTTTAATCCATTCATCTATTGAAGGGCATCTGGGTTGGTTCCACAGTCTGGCTATTGTGAATTGTGCTGCTATGAACATCGATGTGGCAGTATCCCTGTAGCATGCTCTTTTAAAGTCTTCAGGGAATAGTCCAAGAAGGGCAATAGCAGGGTCAAATGGTGGTTCCATTCCCAGCTTTCCCAGGAATCTCCAAACTTCTTTCCAAATTGGCCTCACCAATTTGCAGTCCCACCAGCAATGCACAAGTGTACCCTTTTCTCCGCATCCTCGCCAGCACTTGTTGTTTGACTTCATAGTGGCTGCCAATCTTACTGGAGTGAGATGGTATCTTAGGGTGGTTTTGATTTGCATTTCTCTGACTGCTAGAGATGGTGAGCATTTTTTCATGTACTTGTTGATTTATTGTATATCCTCCTCTGAGAAGTGACTGTTCAGGTCCTTGGCCCATTTGTTGATTGGGTTATTTGTTATCTTATTGTCTAATTTTTTGAGTTCTTTGTATACTCTGCATATTAGGGCTCTATCTGAAGTGTGAGGAGTAAAAATTTGTTCCCAGGATGTAGGCTCCCTATTTACCTCTCTTATTGTTTCTCTTGCTGAGAACAAACTTTTTAGTTTAAGTAAGTCCCATTTGTTGATTCTTGTTATTAACTCTTGTGCTATGGGTGTCCAATTAAGGAATTTGGAGCCTGACCCCACAATATGTAGATAGGAGCCAACTTTTTCTTCTATCAGACACAGAGTCTCCGATTTGATATCAAGCTTCTTGATCCATTTTGAGTTAACTTTTGTGCATGGCGAGAGAAAGGGATTCAGTTTCATTTTGTTGCATTTGGATTTCCAGTTTTCCCAACACCATTTGTTGAAGATGCTATCCTTCCTCCATTGCTTGCTTTTAGCCCCTTTATCAAATATAAGATAGTTGTAACTTTGTGGGTTAGTCTCTGTGTCCTCTATTCTATACCATTGGTCCACCCGCCTGTTTTGGTACCAGTACCATGCAGTTTTTGTCACTATTGCTCTGTAATATAGTTTGAAATCTGGTATCGCTATACCGCCTGATTCACACTTCCTGCTTAGAATTGCTTTTGCTATTCTGGGTATTTTATTTTTCCATATGAATTTCATGATTGCTTTATCTATTTCTACAAGAAATGCCATTGGGATTTTGATTGGCATTGCATTAAACCTATAGAGAACTTTTGGTAATATCGCCATTTTGATAATGTTAGTTCTGCCTATCCATGAACAGGGTATATTTTTCCATCTTCTAAGATCTTCTTCTACTTCTCTCTTTAGGGTTCTGTAGTTTTCATTGTATAAATCTTTCACCTCTTTTGTTAGGTTGATTTCCAAGTATTTTATTTTTTTGGAGGATATTGTGAATGGATTGTTTTTCCTCATTTTCGTTTCAGAAGTTTTGTCACTGATATACAGAAATGCCTTTGATTTATGCGTGTTGATTTTATATCCTGCCACTTTGCTGAATTTATTTATTAGTTCTAGTAGTTTCTTGGTAGACCCTTTTGGGTCTTCTAGGTATAGAATCATGTCATCTGTAAATAGTGATAATTTAAGTCCTTCTTTTCCTATTTTTAAGCCTTTAATTTCTTTCGTCTGTCTAATTGCTCTGGCCAGTGTTTCCAGAACTATATTGAATAGAAGTGGTGATAGAGGGCATCCCTGTCTTGTTCCAGATTTTAGAGGGAATGCCTTCAACTTTTGTCCATTCAGAATGATGCTAGCCTGAGACTTAGCATAGATAGCTTTTACAATGTCAAGGTACGTTCCTGTTATCCCTAGTTTTTCAAGTGTTTTGAACATAAAGGGATGCTGTACTTTGTCAAATGCTTTCTCTGCATCTATTGAGATGATCATATGGTTCTTATCTTTAAGTCTATTGATGTGGTGAATAACATTTATTGATTTCCGTATATTGAACCAGCCTTGCATACCAGGGATGAATCCTACTTGATCATGGTGCACAATTTTTTTGATGTGTTTTTGTATTTGATTCGCCAGAATTTTATTGAGGATTTTTGCATCTAGGTTCATTAGAGATATTGGTCTGTAGTTTTCTTTCTTTGAGGTGTCTTTGTCTGGTTTTGGAATCAGGGAGATGTTGGCCTCATAGAATGAATTTGGAAGAGCTCCCTTTTTTTCTATTTCCTGAAATAACTTGAAAAATATTGGTATTAATTCTTCTTTAAAGGTTTTGTAAAATTCCGATGTATACCCATCCGGTCCTGGGCTTTTCTTGGTTGGTAGTCTTTTGATGGCTTCTTCAATTTCATCCATTAATATTGGTCTGTTCAAATTGTGTGTATCCTCCTGACTCAGTCTGGGCAAATCATATGACTTAAGAAATTTATCGATGTCTTCACTTTCTTCTATTTTATTTGAATATAGGTTTTGAAAATAATTTCTAATTGTCTTCTGTATTTTTATAGCATCTGTTGTGATATTGCCTTTTTCATCCTGTATGTTAGTAATTTGAGTTCTCTCTCCTCTTCGTTAGCATGGCTAAAGGTCTGTCAATCTTATTTATTTTTTCGAAGAACCAACTTTTAGTTTTGTTAATTTTTTCAATATTTTCTTTTGTTTCAATTTCATGGATTTCCACTCTGATTTTAATTATTTCTTGCCTTCTGCTAATTTTGCTGTTCTTTTGCTCTTCCTTTTCTAGGGCTTTGAGATGAAGTGTGAGCTCATTTATTTGTTGCTTTTTCTTTTTCTGAGGAATGACCACCGGGCGATGAATTTTCCTCTTAAAACTGCTTTCATTGTGTCCCATAGATTTCGATATGTTGTGTCTGTATTTTCATTTATCTCTAAGAATTTTTTGATTTCCTCCTTTATGTCTTCTGTAACCCATTGATCATTCAGTAACATATTGTTCATTTTCCATGTGATGTAGGATTTTTCCTTCCTTCTTTTATCATTGATTTCCAGTTTCATTCCATTATGATCAGATAGAATGCATGGTATTATCTCCACCCCTTTATATTTACTGAGGGTTGCCCTATGGCATAATATATGGTCTATTTTTGAGAAGGATCCATGTGTTGCTGAGAAAAAAGTATATCCATTTGATGATGGTTGATATATTCTATATATGTCAGTTAAGTCTAGGTTATTGATTGTGGTATTGAGTTCTATAGTTTCTTTATTCAACTTTTGCTTGGAGGATCTGTCCAATGGTAAGAGAGGTGTGTTGAAGTCACCCATAATTATTGTGATGTAGTCTATTGATTCTTGAACTTCAGGAGAATTTGTTTTATGAATGTCGCAACACCATTATTTGGTGCATAAATATTGATAATTTTTATATCTTGTTGGTGAATGTTTCCTTTTAACAGTATATAATGTCCTTCTTCATCCCTTTTGATTAACTTCGTCTTGAATTCGATTTTATTCGATATGAGTATGGCCACCCATGCTTGCTTACGAGGACCGTGTGCGTGATATATTTTTTCCTATCCTTTCACCTTCAGCCTGTGTATGTCTTTTCCAATCAGATGTGTCTCCTGGAGGCAGCATATTGTTGGATTTGTTTTTTTAATCCATGATACCAGCCTATGTCGCTTTATTGGAGAGTTTAAGCCATTAACATTTAGAGTTACTATTGATATATGGTTTGTACTTCCAGCCATGCTTGATTATTTATCCTTTTTTCTAAAAAATTTAGTTTGTTTCTCCATGATTACCTTTCCCCTTTCCCTCTGTCTTTACCGAGGCTCTTCCCACTGATGGTTTTGGTTATTGTTTTTCATTTCTTCCTCGTGTAGTGTTTTGCTCAAAATGCTTTGCAATGCCTGTTTTCTGGCTGCAAATTCTTTTAAAACTTTTGTTTATCATGAAAGATTTTTATTTCGTTGCCATACCTGAAGCTTAATTTTTCTGGATACAGAATTCTTGGTTGGCATCCATTGTCTTTCAGTGTTTGATATATATTGTTCCATGACCTTCTTGCTTTCAGCATCTGTGATAAAAAATCCGTTGTTAACCTTATTGGTTTATCCCTGAAAGTAATCTGTCTCCTTTCTCTTGTAGCTTTTAATATTTTCTCTTTGTTCTGTATATTGGATATCTTCATAACAATGTATCTTGGCGTTGTTCTACTGTGATTTTGTGTGCTCGGTGACCTGTATGCATCTTCAATTTGTATATCTGTTTCCTTTTTTATTTTTGGAAAGTTTTCTGTAATTATTTCATTCAGCAGGTTACTCATTCCCTTGGTTTGAATCTCTGTACCTTCTTCTATCCCGATGACTCGTAAGTTTTTTTTATGTTATCCCATAACTCTTGGATGTTTTTCTCATGATTTTTTATCAGCCTTTCTGAGTTGGCTAGACCCTTTTCAAGATGATATATTTTGTCTTCATTATCTGACGTCCTGGCTTTTACTTGCTCCACTCTGTTAGTGATACTCTCAATTGAGTTTTTAATTTGGTTTATTGTTTCCTTCATTTCTAGAATTATTGTTTGATTATTTTTTATAATCTCTATCTCCTGATAAAGATGCTTAACTTCTTCTTTTATCTGTTTATGTAATTCATTCTCAATGTGTTCTTTCGCTGCTTGAATTTGCTGTTTTGTATCCTCTTTAAGGTTCCATTCCATCTGTCTAAGGTGTTCCTTGAGTTCTTTATATGACCATTTTTCTGACTCTAGGTCCTCCTGAATATTTAGGCTGTCCTGCATTGTTTGTACTCCTTTTCTTCCTTGCTTTTTGAAGCTGCTCATGTTACTTCTTCTTCTGTTTGACTGCTGAGTTACTGTTTACTCCTATAAATTTATTTGATGCTTGGGAGGAAAGGTATTAGAAGGGAAGGGAAGAAGTCACTAAAGAGAATGAGAGTGAGCAGGTAGAATTCAAGGAAGGGGGGATAAGAAAATTGAAAAGAAATGAAAAGACAAAAGAAGAAAAAAAATAGGAAATAAAAAAAGAAAAAAAATTTAAAAAATAATAAAAAAAATTAAAATTAAAATTAGAAGAAAAAATTAAAAAAAATTGTAAAAAAAATTTAAAAAATCAACAGGAAAGAAAAATAAAAATGAAAGAAAAAACCCAAATAAAAAAAAAAACAGAAAAGAAAAAAGAAAAAAAAAAACCTAATAAATGCAGTCTTAGAGTTTGATTAACTTCTCTTCTAGTAGGTGGCGCTGTGCCCACCAGGCCAAGTTTCTCCTGTCAATAGGCGGGAACCAATCACTGTGCAGCAGCTCCTCCTCCCAGAATGGGCGAGTCTCCAATTCTGAGTGCCTAGGGCCTCCTCTTGTGTCTAGTCACTCCCCCACCTTTCCTCTAGCCAGGCTGCTCCTGGGAGCCCTGTTTTCATGGACGATTGGGCACACTCTCCCAGTTTGCCTTTCCCTCACACCCTAAGTTTGTAGAGCTTGGGGCTGAGAATCCTCAGGGAATTTTACTTGCCCTCCGGTAGCCACGCCCCCGTAGCTGGTGCAAGAGACCTCAGCTGTCAGCTCTGGTGGGAGCGGTAGTTCTGTGCCACAGGTCCTGTGCCACGTCTGATTCCCTAGGTCTGGGGGAGCTGGGAGGGACCCTTAAGGTTTCCCTCATGTATGGAGAGGGAAGACTAGGGAATTACACACCTGTAGCCGCAGGTTTCAATGAAGGTATCTCCTCCGCCGCAGTCTGATGTCAGTTCTCTGCCATCCTGGTATCTCTTGCAAATGGTGACAGTTCCTTTCCCTTTGCCGGGTGACCAATGCAACGGGTGGGTCCCGACTGTCTCTCCCAAGCCCCGTTTCAATCCTGTGGCCACTGCCTATGAAGGCTCAGTTGGCATTTACGTCCGTAGGATCAGAAGGGCTGACCAGTTGTTTCAGCTGGATGGATTAGTGCTGAGTCACAGCTGTTTGTCTTCGGGAAGCAGGCGAACGGGAGCTTGAATTCAGCCTATCTGGGCTCAGTGTGTGTTCTGAGAGGCCCAGACTGTTCACCCCACATCCACGTCAGCTCAGCATTGCCTAGTGATCCTGAGCAAACAGAATTTAGGTTGTTTACTATTCCCTATGCTCACATAGCTAAAGAGGTCGGAGGCCTGATCTCTCCACGCCAGCCGCCATGTTCTTAATCTATATTAATTTAAATATAATTTGAATAAAAATAAAATTGTGATGCAATCTCACATAATATTTTAAAAGATCATAAAGTGAATAGAATTAACTGTCTTTAAACTTTCTGATTACATCTGATTTCTATTGTGCTCCAAGCCTGAAATCCAAAAATGAACAAACATTGCTAGGACAACCTAGCTGTATATATTTATATGTGCCCCTAGAGGGCAGCATTCTCCTGTACTGCCAACTAGATCTAATGCCTCAGAATATTCTGGTGACACAAAATCTTTAGGTGACCAAAAATCTTCAACAGTAAATTATTTCACTTATTTGGTTAGACATGTACCATGTGGATAAAAATAAAATAATTAATATGAAAAAATTGTGAAGGAGCTTATATTTATATAAAATGTCACTTTTTTAGTGACATGGAATCCAACTCTCTCTAAACCTTGCTAGACAGTAAGATTTAAGCAGAAGCCTAAATATGCAAAGTTTGACTGGTTTTTATTTATTCATATGCCTTCTTTTTTGACCATGTACTTGAGGCTATTTAGAAAAAAAATATAGGCCATGAAAGAATAAAACTTAAATGAGTGATTATTTCTAGGAACGAGAATGGATGTTTCTTTACATTTCATATATTAGAGGAATATTTTTGGTTTCTATAGATTTTTTTACAATAACCATTCATATACTTTAAAATTAAAGTATAAATATGGAGTAAATCAGACATTTTGGTGTCACTTTGCTTGCATTAGTTGAGATTTGCCAAATGTGATAGAAAAGAAGTAAAGAGAGCTCATGGGTGACCACATAGTAGCCCAGGGTCCTGGAGGGAAAAGAGAAATGTGACTCCCAGTGCAATGTCTTTCAGTTAACTGTTGAACTTATTAGAGAAGATATTGCAGAACAATAACCATTTGTAAAAGCAATAGTAATAACAACACAATAAGCAGAACAAAGCTCAAATATCTTTACCATATAGCTGATATCCTGCACAACTTTTACGAAAAAGTCATGAAACCTAGAGAAG